>NW_027461085.1:550000-745000 GCF_046129695.1 Lonchura striata
TTGCAGTCAGGGCCAGGGTCCCAGGGCCAGGGGCCCCTGGGCACATCCTTTTTCCATTTTCCCTGGGAAAGAAAACTCAGCAGTCCAGGTTCCTGATGTCAGTTTGTAGGGCTCCCTTGGGTCTATCAGGGCAGCACAAGTTTGAGGTGGGGACAACTTCGGTGTGGGGTCCATCCTTCGATATAAGGATTCTTTGCAGTGAGGCCCCAGCCCAGGGCCAGGGAACCCTGGGGACATCCTTTTTCCATTTTCCCTGGGAAAGAAAAGTCAGCAGTCCAGGTTCCTGATGTCAGTTTGTAGGGCTCCCTTGGGTCTATCAGGGCAGCACAAGTTTGAGGTGGGGACAACTTCGGTGTGGGGTCCATCCTTCGATATAAGGATTCTTTGCAGTGAGGCCCCAGCCCAGGGCCAGGGGCCCCTGGGCACATCCTTTTTCCATTTTCCCTGGGAAAGAAAACTCAGCAGTCCAGGTTCCTGATGTCAGTTTGTAGGGCTCCCTTGGGTCTATCAAGGCAGCACAAGTTTGAGGTGGGGACAACTTCGGTGTGGGGTCCATCCTTCGATATAAGGATTCTTTGCAGTGTGGCCCCAGCCCATGTCCAGGGGCCCCTGGGCACATCCTTTTTCCATTTCCCTGGGAAAGAAAACTCAGCAGTCCAGGTTCCTGATGTCAGTTTGTAGGGCTCCCTTGGGTCTATCAGGGCAGCACAAGTTTGAGGTGGGGACATCTTCAATGTGGGGTCCATCCTTCGATATAAGGATTCTTTGCAGTGAGGCCCCAGCCCATGTCCAGGGGCCCCTGGGCACATCCTTTTTCCATTTTCCCTGGGAAAGAAAACTCAGCAGTCCAGGTTCCTGATGTCAGTTTGTAGGGCTCCCTTGGGTCTATCAGGGCAGCACAAGTTTGAGGTGGGGACAACTTCGGTTTGGGGTCCATCCTTCAATATAAGGATTCTTTGCAGTCAGGGCCAGGGGCCCCTGGGCACATCCTTTTTCCATTTTCCCTGGGAAAGAAAACTCAGCAGTCCAGGTTCCTGATGTCAGTTTGTAGGGCTCCCTTGGGTCTATCAGGGCAGCACAAGTTTGAGGTGGGGACAACTTCGGTGTGGGGTCCATCCTTCGATATAAGAATTTTTGGCAGTCAGGGCCAGGGTTCCCTGGGCACATCCTTTTTCCATTTTCCCTGGGAAAGAAAACTCAGCAGTCCAGGTACCTGATGTCAGTTTGTAGGGCTCCCTTGGGTGTATCAGGGCAGCACAAGTTTGAGGTGGGGACAACTTCGGTGTGGGGTCCATCCTTCGATATATGGATTCTTTGCAGTCAGTGCCAGGGGCCCCTGGGCACATCCTTTTTCCATTTTCCCTGGGAAAGAAAACTCAGCAGTCCAGGTTCCTGATGTCAGTTTGTAGGGCTCCCTTGGGTCTATCAGGGCAGCACAAGTTTGAGGTGGGGACAACTTCGGTGTGGGGTCCATCCTTCGATATAAGGATTCTTTGCAGTCAGGGCCAGGGGCCCCTGGGCACGTCCTTTTTCCATTTTCCCTGGGAAAGAAAACTCAGCAGTCCAGGTTCCTGATGTCAGTTTGTAGGGCTCCCTTGGGTCTATCAGGGCAGCACAAGTTTGAGGTGGGGACATCTTCGGTGTGGGGTCCATCCTTCGATATAAGGATTCTTTGCAGTGAGGCCCCAGCCCAGGGCCAGGGGCCCCTGGGCACATCCTTTTTCCATTTTCCCTGGGAAAGAAAAGTCAGCAGTCCAGGTTCCTGATGTCAGTCTGTAGGGCTCCCTTGGGTCTATCAGGGCAGCACAAGTTTGAGGTGGGGACAACTTCGGTGTGGGGTCCATCCTTCGATATAAGGATTCTTTGCAGTGAGTCCCCAGCCCAGGGCCAGGGGCCCCTGGGCACATCCTTTTTCCATTTTCCCTGGGAAAGAAAACTCAGCAGTCCAGGTTCCTGATGTCAGTTTGTAGGGCTCCCTTGGGTCTATCAGGGCAGCACAAGTTTGAGGTGGGGACATCTTCGGTCTGGGGTCCATCCTTCGATATAAGGATTTTTTGCAGTCAGGGCCAGGGGCCCCTGGGCACATCCTTTTTCCATTTTCCCTGGGAAAGAAAACTCAGCAGTCCAGGTTCCTGATGTCAGTTTGTAGGGCTCCCTTGGGTCTATCAGGGCAGCACAAGTTTGAGGTGGGGACGACTTCGGTGTGGGGTCCATCCTTCGATATAAGGATTCTTTGCAGTCAGGGCCAGGGTCCCAGGGCCAGGGGCCCCTGGGCACATCCTTTTTCCATTTTCCCTGGGAAAGAAAACTCAGCAGTCCAGGTTCCTGATGTCAGTTTGTAGGGCTCCCTTGGGTCTATCAGGGCAGCACAAGTTTGAGGTGGGGACAACTTCGGTGTGGGGTCCATCCTTCGATATAAGGATTCTTTGCAGTGAGGCCCCAGCCCAGGGCCAGGGGCCCCTGGGCACATCCTTTTTCCATTTTCCCTGGGAAAGAAAACTCAGCAGTCCAGGTTCCTGATGTCAGTTTGTAGGGCTCCCTTGGGTCTATCAGGGCAGCACAAGTTTGAGGTGGGGACAACTTCGGTGTGGGGTCCATCCTTCGATATAAGGATTCTTTGCAGTGTGGCCCCAGCCCACGTCCAGGGGCCCCTGGGCACATCCTTTTTCCATTTTCCCTGGGAAAGAAAACTCAGCAGTCCAGGTTCCTGATGTCAGTTTGTAGGGCTCCCTTGGGTCTATCAGGGCAGCACAAGTTTGAGGTGGGGACAACTTCGGTGTGGGGTCCATCCTTCGATATAAGGATTCTTTGCAGTCAGGGCCAGGGTCCCAGGGCCAGGGGCCTCTGGGCACATCCTTTTTCCATTTTCCCTGGGAAAGAAAACTCAGCAGTCCAGGTTCCTGATGTCAGTTTGTAGGGCTCCCTTGGGTCTATCAGGGCAGCACAAGTTTGAGGTGGGGACAACTTCGGTGTGGGGTCCATCCTTCGATATAAGGATTCTTTGCAGTGAGGCCCCAGCCCAGGGCCGGGGAACCCTGGGCACATCCTTTTTCCATTTTCCCTGGGAAAGAAAACTCAGCAGTCCAGGTTCCTGATGTCAGTTTGTAGGGCTCCCTTGGGTGTATGAGGGCAGCACAAGTTTGGGGTGGGGACATCTTTGGTGTGGGGTCCATCCTTCGATATAAGGATTTTTTGCAGTCAGGGCCAGGGGCCCCTGGGCACATCCTTTTTCCATTTTCCCTGGGAAAGAAAACTCAGGAGTCCAGGTTCCTGATGTCAGTTTGTAGGGCTCCCTTGGGTCTATCAGGGCAGCACAAGTTTGAGGTGGGGACAACTTCGGTGTGGGGTCCATCCTTCGATATAAGGATTTTTTGCAGTCAGGGCTAGGGGCCCCCGGGCACATCCTTTTTCCATTTTCCCTGGGAAAGAAAACTCAGCAGTCCAGGTTCCTGATGTCAGTTTGTAGGGCTCCCTTGGGTCTATCAGGGCAGCACAGTTTTAAGGTGGGGACAACTTGGGTGTGGGGTCCATCCTTCGATATAAGGATTCTTTGCAGTGAGGCCCCAGCCCAGGGCCAGGGGCCCCTGGGCACATCTTTCTTCCATTTTCCCTGGGAAAGAAAACTCAGCAGTCCAGGTTCCTGATGTCAGTTTGTAGGGCTCCCTTGGGTCTATCAGGGCAGCACAAGTTTGAGGTGGGGACAACTTCGGTGTGGGGTCCATCCTTCGATATAAGGATTCTTTGCAGTGAGGCCCCAGCCCAGGGCCAGGGGCCCCTGGGCACATCCTTTTTCCATTTTCCCTGGGAAAGAAAACTCAGCAGTCCAGGTTCCTGATGTCAGTCTGTAGGGCTCCCTTGGGTCTATCAGGGCAGCACAAGTTTGAGGTGGGGACAACTTCGGTGTGGGGTCCATCCTTCGATATAAGGATTCTTTGCAGTGAGGCCCCAGCCGAGGGCCAGGGGCCCCTGGGCACATCCTTTTTCCATTTTCCCTGGGAAAGAAAACTCAGCAGTCCAGGTTCCTGATGTCAGTTTGTAGGGCTCCCTTGGGTCTATCAGGGCAGCACAAGTTTGAGGTGGGGACAACTTCGGTGTGGGGTCCATCCTTCGATATAAGAATTTTTGGCAGTCAGGGCCAGGGTTCCCTGGGCACATCCTTTTTCCATTTTCCCTGGGAAAGAAAACTCAGCAGTCCAGGTACCTGATGTCAGTTTGTAGGGCTCCCTTGGGTGTATCAGGGCAGCACAAGTTTGAGGTGGGGACAACTTCGGTGTGGGGTCCATCCTTCGATATAAGGATTCTTTGCAGTCAGGGCCAGGGGCCCCTGGGCACATCCTTTTTCCATTTTCCCTGGGAAAGAAAACTCAGCAGTCCAGGTTCCTGATGTCAGTTTGTAGGGCTCCCTTGGGTCTATCAGGGCAGCACAAGTTTGAGGTGGGGACAACTTCGGTGTGGGGTCCATCCTTCGATATAAGGATTCTTTGCAGTCAGGGCCAGGGGCCCCTGGGCACGTCCTTTTTCCATTTTCCCTGGGAAAGAAAACTCAGCAGTCCAGGTTCCTGATGTCAGTTTGTAGGGCTCCCTTGGGTCTATCAGGGCAGCACAAGTTTGAGGTGGGGACATCTTCGGTGTGGGGTCCATCCTTCGATATAAGGATTCTTTGCAGTGAGGCCCCAGCCCAGGGCCAGGGGCCCCTGGGCACATCCTTTTTCCATTTTCCCTGGGAAAGAAAAGTCAGCAGTCCAGGTTCCTGATGTCAGTCTGTAGGGCTCCCTTGGGTCTATCAGGGCAGCACAAGTTTGAGGTGGGGACAACTACGGTGTGGGGTCCATCCTTCGATATAAGGATTCTTTGCAGTGAGTCCCCAGCCCAGGGCCAGGGGCCCCTGGGCACATCCTTTTTCCATTTTCCCTGGGAAAGAAAACTCAGCAGTCCAGGTTCCTGATGTCAGTTTGTAGGGCTCCCTTGGGTCTATCAGGGCAGCACAAGTTTGAGGTGGGGACAACTTCGGTGTGGGGTCCATCCTTCGATATAAGGATTCTTTGCAGTGAGGCCCCAGCCCAGGGCCAGGGAACCCTGGGCACATCCTTTTTCCATTTTCCCTGGGAAAGAAAAGTCAGCAGTCCAGGTTCCTGATGTCAGTTTGTAGGGCTCCCTTGGGTCTATCAGGGCAGCACAAGTTTGAGGTGGGGACAACTTCGGTGTGGGGTCCATCCTTCGATATAAGGATTCTTTGCAGTGAGGCCCCAGCCCAGGGCCAGGGGCCCCTGGGCACATCCTTTTTCCATTTTCCCTGGGAAAGAAAACTCAGCAGTCCAGGTTCCTGATGTCAGTTTGTAGGGCTCCCTTGGGTCTATCAGGGCAGCACAAGTTTGAGGTGGGGACAACTTCGGTGTGGGGTCCATCCTTCGATATAAGGATTCTTTGCAGTCCGGGCCAGGGGCCCCTGGGCACGTCCTTTTTCCATTTTCCCTGGGAAAGAAAACTCAGCAGTCCAGGTTCCTGATGTCAGTTTGTAGGGCTCCCTTGGGTCTATCAGGGCAGCACAAGTTTGAGGTGGGGACAACTTCGGTGTGGGGTCCATCCTTCGATATAAGGATTCTTTGCAGTGAGGCCCCAGCCCAGGGCCAGGGGCCCCTGGGCACATCCTTTTTCCATTTTCCCTGGGAAAGAAAAGTCAGCAGTCCAGGTTCCTGATGTCAGTTTGTATGGCTCCCTTGGGTCTATCAGGGCAGCACAAGTTTGAGGTGGGGACAACTTCGGTGTGGGGTCCATCCTTCGATATAAGGATTCTTTGCAGTGAGGCCCCAGCCCATGTCCAGGGGCCCCTGGGCACATCCTTTTTCCATTTTCCCTGGGAAAGAAAACTCAGCAGTCCAGGTTCCTGATGTCAGTTTGTAGGGCTCCCTTGGGTGTATGAGGGCAGCACAAGTTTGAGGTGGGGACATCTTTGGTGTGGGGTCCATCCTTCGATATAAGGATTTTTTGCAGTCAGGGCCAGGGGCCCCTGGGCACATCCTTTTTCCATTTTCCCTGGGAAAGAAAACTCAGCAGTCCAGGTTCCTGATGTCAGTTTGTAGGGCTCCCTTGGGTCTATCAGGGCAGCACAAGTTTGAGGTGGGGACAACTTCGGTGTGGGGTCCATCCTTCGATATAAGGATTCTTTGCAGTCAGGGCCAGGGTCCCAGGGCCAGGGGCCCCTGGGCACATCCTTTTTCCATTTTCCCTGGGAAAGAAAAGTCAGCAGTCCAGGTTCCTGATGTCAGTCTGTAGGGCTCCCTTGGGTCTATCAGGGCAGCACAATTTTAAGGTGGGGACAACTTGGGTGTGGGGTCCATCCTTCGATATAAGGATTCTTTGCAGTGAGGCCCCAGCCCAGGGCCAGGGGCCCCTGGGCACATCCTTTTTCCATTTTCCCTGGGAAAGAAAACTCAGCAGTCCAGGTTCCTGATGTCAGTTTGTAGGGCTCCCTTGGGTCTATCAGGGCAGCACAAGTTTGAGGTGGGGACAACTTCGGTGTGGGGTCCATCCTTCGATATAAGGATTCTTTGCAGTCAGGGCCAGGGGCCCCTGGGCACATCCTTTTTCCATTTTCCCTGGGAAAGAAAACTCAGCAGTCCAGGTTCCTGATGTCAGTTTGTAGGGCTCCCTTGGGTCTATCAGGGCAGCACAAGTTTGAGGTGGGGACAACTTCGGTGTGGGGTCCATCCTTCGATATAAGGATTCTTTGCAGTGAGGCCCCAGCCCAGGGCCAGGGGCCCCTGGGCACATCCTTTTTCCATTTTCCCTGGGAAAGAAAAGTCAGCAGTCCAGGTTCCTGATGTCAGTTTGTAGGGCTCCCTTGGGTCTATCAGGGCAGCACAAGTTTGAGGTGGGGACAACTTCGGTGTGGGGTCCATCCTTCGATATAAGGATTCTTTGCAGTGAGTCCCCAGCCGAGGGCCAGGGGCCCCTGGGCACATCCTTTTTCCATTTTCCCTGGGAAAGAAAACTCAGCAGTCCAGGTTCCTGATGTCAGTTTGTAGGGCTCCCTTGGGTCTATCAGGGCAGCACAAGTTTGAGGTGGGGACAACTTCGGTGTGGGGTCCATCCTTCGATATAAGGATTCTTTGCAGTGTGGCCCCAGCCCATGTCTAGGGGCCCCTGGGCACATCCTTTTTCCATTTTCCCTGGGAAAGAAAACTCAGCAGTCCAGGTTCCTGATGTCAGTTTGTAGGGCTCCCTTGGGTCTATCAGGGCAGCACAAGTTTGAGGTGGGGACAACTTCGGTGTGGGGTCCATCCTTCGATATAAGGATTTTTTGCAGTCAGGGCCAGGGGCCCCTGGGCACATCCTTTTTCCATTTTCCCTGGGAAAGAAAACTCAGCAGTCCAGGTTCCTGATGTCAGTTTGTAGGGCTCCCTTGGGTCTATCAGGGCAGCACAAGTTTGAGGTGGGGACATCTTCGGTGTGGGGTCCATCCTTCGATATAAGGATTCTTTGCAGTGAGGCCCCAGCCCATGTCCAGGGGCCCCTGGGCACATCCTTTTTCCATTTTCCCTGGGAAAGAAAACTCAGCAATCCAGGTTCCTGATGTCAGTTTGTAGGGCTCCCTTGGGTCTATCAGGGCAGCACAAGTTTGAGGTGGGGACAACTTCGGTTTGGGGTCCATCCTTCGATATAAGGATTCTTTGCAGTCAGGGCCAGGGGCCCCTGGGCACATCCTTTTTCCATTTTCCCTGGGAAAGAAAACTCAGCAGTCCAGGTTCCTGATGTCAGTTTGTAGGGCTCCCTTGGGTCTATCAGGGCAGCACAAGTTTGAGGTGGGGACAACTTCGGTGTGGGGTCCATCCTTCGATATAAGGATTCTTTGCAGTCAGGGCCAGGGGCCCCTGGGCACGTCCTTTTTCCATTTTCCCTGGGAAAGAAAACTCAGCAGTCCAGGTTCCTGATGTCAGTTTGTAGGGCTCCCTTGGGTCTATCAGGGCAGCACAAGTTTGAGGTGGGGACATCTTCGGTGTGGGGTCCATCCTTCGATATAAGGATTCTTTGCAGTGAGGCCCCAGCCCAGGGCCAGGGGCCCCTGGGCACATCCTTTTTCCATTTTCCCTGGGAAAGAAAAGTCAGCAGTCCAGGTTCCTGATGTCAGTCTGTAGGGCTCCCTTGGGTCTATCAGGGCAGCACAAGTTTGAGGTGGGGACAACTTCGGTGTGGGGTCCATCCTTCGATATAAGGATTCTTTGCAGTGAGGCCCCAGCCCAGGGCCAGGGGCCCCTGGGCACATCCTTTTTCCATTTTCCCTGGGAAAGAAAACTCAGCAGTCCAGGTTCCTGATGTCAGTTTGTAGGGCTCCCTTGGGTCTATCAGGGCAGCACAAGTTTGAGGTGGGGACGACTTCGGTGTGGGGTCCATCCTTCGATATAAGGATTCTTTGCAGTCAGGGCCAGGGTCCCAGGGCCAGGGGCCCCTGGGCACATCCTTTTTCCATTTTCCCTGGGAAAGAAAAGTCAGCAGTCCAGGTTCCTGATGTCAGTTTGTAGGGCTCCCTTGGGTCTATCAGGGCAGCACAAGTTTGAGGTGGGGACAACTTCGGTGTGGGGTCCATCCTTCGATATAAGGATTCTTTGCAGTGAGGCCCCAGCCGAGGGCCAGGGGCCCCTGGGCACATCCTTTTTCCATTTTCCCTGGGAAAGAAAACTCAGCAGTCCAGGTTCCTGATGTCAGTTTGTAGGGCTCCCTTGGGTCTATCAGGGCAGCACAAGTTTGAGGTGGGGACAACTTCGGTGTGGGGTCCATCCTTCGATATAAGAATTTTTGGCAGTCAGGGCCAGGGTTCCCTGGGCACATCCTTTTTCCATTTTCCCTGGGAAAGAAAACTCAGCAGTCCAGGTACCTGATGTCAGTTTGTAGGGCTCCCTTGGGTGTATCAGGGCAGCACAAGTTTGAGGTGGGGACAACTTCGGTGTGGGGTCCATCCTTCGATATAAGGATTCTTTGCAGTCAGGGCCAGGGGCCCCTGGGCACATCCTTTTTCCATTTTCCCTGGGAAAGAAAACTCAGCAGTCCAGGTTCCTGATGTCAGTTTGTAGGGCTCCCTTGGGTCTATCAGGGCAGCACAAGTTTGAGGTGGGGACAACTTCGGTGTGGGGTCCATCCTTCGATATAAGGATTCTTTGCAGTCAGGGCCAGGGGCCCCTGGGCACGTCCTTTTTCCATTTTCCCTGGGAAAGAAAACTCAGCAGTCCAGGTTCCTGATGTCAGTTTGTAGGGCTCCCTTGGGTCTATCAGGGCAGCACAAGTTTGAGGTGGGGACATCTTCGGTGTGGGGTCCATCCTTCGATATAAGGATTCTTTGCAGTGAGGCCCCAGCCCAGGGCCAGGGGCCCCTGGGCACATCCTTTTTCCATTTTCCCTGGGAAAGAAAAGTCAGCAGTCCAGGTTCCTGATGTCAGTCTGTAGGGCTCCCTTGGGTCTATCAGGGCAGCACAAGTTTGAGGTGGGGACAACTTCGGTGTGGGGTCCATCCTTCGATATAAGGATTCTTTGCAGTGAGGCCCCAGCCCAGGGCCAGGGGCCCCTGGGCACATCCTTTTTCCATTTTCCCTGGGAAAGAAAACTCAGCAGTCCAGGTTCCTGATGTCAGTTTGTAGGGCTCCCTTGGGTCTATCAGGGCAGCACAAGTTTGAGGTGGGGACATCTTCGGTCTGGGGTCCATCCTTCGATATAAGGATTTTTTGCAGTCAGGGCCAGGGGCCCCTGGGCACATCCTTTTTCCATTTTCCCTGGGAAAGAAAACTCAGCAGTCCAGGTTCCTGATGTCAGTTTGTAGGGCTCCCTTGGGTCTATCAGGGCAGCACAAGTTTGAGGTGGGGACGACTTCGGTGTGGGGTCCATCCTTCGATATAAGGATTCTTTGCAGTCAGGGCCAGGGTCCCAGGGCCAGGGGCCCCTGGGCACATCCTTTTTCCATTTTCCCTGGGAAAGAAAACTCAGCAGTCCAGGTTCCTGATGTCAGTTTGTAGGGCTCCCTTGGGTCTATCAGGGCAGCACAAGTTTGAGGTGGGGACAACTTCGGTGTGGGGTCCATCCTTCGATATAAGGATTCTTTGCAGTGTGGCCCCAGCCCATGTCCAGGGGCCCCTGGGCCCATCCTTTTTCCATTTTCCCTGGGAAAGAAAACTCAGCAGTCCAGGTTCCTGATGTCAGTTTGTAGGGCTCCCTTGGGTCTATCAGGGCAGCACAAGTTTGAGGTGGGGACAACTTCGGTGTGGGGTCCATCCTTCGATATAAGGATTCTTTGCAGTCAGGGCCAGGGTCCCAGGGCCAGGGGCCCCTGGGCACATCCTTTTTCCATTTTCCCTGGGAAAGAAAACTCAGCAGTCCAGGTTCCTGATGTCAGTTTGTAGGGCTCCCTTGGGTCTATCAGGGCAGCACAAGTTTGAGGTGGGGACAACTTCGGTGTGGGGTCCATCCTTCGATATAAGGATTCTTTGCAGTGAGGCCCCAGCCCAGGGCCGGGGAACCCTGGGCACATCCTTTTTCCATTTTCCCTGGGAAAGAAAACTCAGCAGTCCAGGTTCCTGATGTCAGTTTGTAGGGCTCCCTTGGGTGTATGAGGGCAGCACAAGTTTGGGGTGGGGACATCTTTGGTGTGGGGTCCATCCTTCGATATAAGGATTTTTTGCAGTCAGGGCCAGGGGCCCCTGGGCACATCCTTTTTCCATTTTCCCTGGGAAAGAAAACTCAGCAGTCCAGGTTCCTGATGTCAGTTTGTAGGGCTCCCTTGGGTCTATCAGGGCAGCACAAGTTTGAGGTGGGGACAACTTCGGTGTGGGGTCCATCCTTCGATATAAGGATTTTTTGCAGTCAGGGCCAGGGGACCCTGGGCACATCCTTTTTCCATTTTCCCTGGGAAAGAAAACTCAGCAGTCCAGGTTCCTGATGTCAGTTTGTAGGGCTCCCTTGGGTCTATCAGGGCAGCACAAGTTTGAGGTGGGGACAACTTCGGTGTGGGGTCCATCCTTCGATATAAGGATTTTTTGCAGTCAGGGCTAGGGGCCCCCGGGCACATCCTTTTTCCATTTTCCCTGGGAAAGAAAACTCAGCAGTCCAGGTTCCTGATGTCAGTTTGTAGGGCTCCCTTGGGTCTATCAGGGCAGCACAGTTTTAAGGTGGGGACAACTTGGGTGTGGGGTCCATCCTTCGATATAAGGATTCTTTGCAGTGAGGCCCCAGCCCAGGGCCAGGGGCCCCTGGGCACATCCTTCTTCCATTTTCCCTGGGAAAGAAAACTCAGCAGTCCAGGTTCCTGATGTCAGTTTGTAGGGCTCCCTTGGGTCTATAAGGGCAGCACAAGTTTGAGGTGGGGACAACTTCGGTGTGGGGTCCATCCTTCGATATAAGGATTCTTTGCAGTGAGGCCCCAGCCCAGGGCCAGGGGCCCCTGGGCACATCCTTTTTCCATTTTCCCTGGGAAAGAAAAGTCAGCAGTCCAGGTTCCTGATGTCAGTCTGTAGGGCTCCCTTGGGTCTATCAGGGCAGCACAAGTTTGAGGTGGGGACAACTTCGGTGTGGGGTCCATCCTTCGATATAAGGATTCTTTGCAGTGAGGCCCCAGCCGAGGGCCAGGGGCCCCTGGGCACATCCTTTTTCCATTTTCCCTGGGAAAGAAAACTCAGCAGTCCAGGTTCCTGATGTCAGTTTGTAGGGCTCCCTTGGGTCTATCAGGGCAGCACAAGTTTGAGGTGGGGACAACTTCGGTGTGGGGTCCATCCTTCGATATAAGAATTTTTGGCAGTCAGGGCCAGGGTTCCCTGGGCACATCCTTTTTCCATTTTCCCTGGGAAAGAAAACTCAGCAGTCCAGGTACCTGATGTCAGTTTGTAGGGCTCCCTTGGGTGTATCAGGGCAGCACAAGTTTGAGGTGGGGACAACTTCGGTGTGGGGTCCATCCTTCGATATAAGGATTCTTTGCAGTCAGGGCCAGGGGCCCCTGGGCACATCCTTTTTCCATTTTCCCTGGGAAAGAAAACTCAGCAGTCCAGGTTCCTGATGTCAGTTTGTAGGGCTCCCTTGGGTCTATCAGGGCAGCACAAGTTTGAGGTGGGGACAACTTCGGTGTGGGGTCCATCCTTCGATATAAGGATTCTTTGCAGTCAGGGCCAGGGGCCCCTGGGCACGTCCTTTTTCCATTTTCCCTGGGAAAGAAAACTCAGCAGTCCAGGTTCCTGATGTCAGTTTGTAGGGCTCCCTTGGGTCTATCAGGGCAGCACAAGTTTGAGGTGGGGACATCTTCGGTGTGGGGTCCATCCTTCGATATAAGGATTCTTTGCAGTGAGGCCCCAGCCCAGGGCCAGGGGCCCCTGGGCACATCCTTTTTCCATTTTCCCTGGGAAAGAAAAGTCAGCAGTCCAGGTTCCTGATGTCAGTCTGTAGGGCTCCCTTGGGTCTATCAGGGCAGCACAAGTTTGAGGTGGGGACAACTTCGGTGTGGGGTCCATCCTTCGATATAAGGATTCTTTGCAGTGAGTCCCCAGCCCAGGGCCAGGGGCCCCTGGGCACATCCTTTTTCCATTTTCCCTGGGAAAGAAAACTCAGCAGTCCAGGTACCTGATGTCAGTTTGTAGGGCTCCCTTGGGTCTATCAGGGCAGCACAAGTTTGAGGTGGGGACATCTTCGGTCTGGGGTCCATCCTTCGATATAAGGATTTTTTGCAGTCAGGGCCAGGGGCCCCTGGGCACATCCTTTTTCCATTTTCCCTGGGAAAGAAAACTCAGCAGTCCAGGTTCCTGATGTCAGTTTGTAGGGCTCCCTTGGGTCTATCAGGGCAGCACAAGTTTGAGGTGGGGACGACTTCGGTGTGGGGTCCATCCTTCGATATAAGGATTCTTTGCAGTCAGGGCCAGGGTCCCAGGGCCAGGGGCCCCTGGGCACATCCTTTTTCCATTTTCCCTGGGAAAGAAAACTCAGCAGTCCAGGTTCCTGATGTCAGTTTGTAGGGCTCCCTTGGGTCTATCAGGGCAGCACAAGTTTGAGGTGGGGACAACTTCAGTGTGGGGTCCATCCTTCGATATAAGGATTCTTTGCTGTGAGGCCCCAGCCCAGGGCCAGGGAACCCTGGGCACATCCTTTTTCCATTTTCCCTGGGAAAGAAAAGTCAGCAGTCCAGGTTCCTGATGTCAGTTTGTAGGGCTCCCTTGGGTCTATCAGGGCAGCACAAGTTTGAGGTGGGGACAACTTCGGTGTGGGCTCCATCCTTCGATATAAGGATTCTTTGCAGTGAGGCCCCAGCCCAGGGCCAGGGGCCCCTGGGCACATCCTTTTTCCATTTTCCCTGGGAAAGAAAAGTCAGCAGTCCAGGTTCCTGATGTCAGTTTGTAGGGCTCCCTTGGGTCTATCAGGGCAGCACAAGTTTGAGGTGGGGACAACTTCGGTGTGGGGTCCATCCTTCGATATAAGGATTCTTTGCAGTCCGGGCCAGGGGCCCCTGGGCACGTCCTTTTTCCATTTTCCCTGGGAAAGAAAACTCAGCAGTCCAGGTTCCTGATGTCAGTTTGTAGGGCTCCCTTGGGTCTATCAGGGCAGCACAAGTTTGAGGTGGGGACAACTTCGGTGTGGGGTCCATCCTTCGATATAAGGATTCTTTGCAGTGAGGCCCCAGCCCAGGGCCAGGGGCCCCTGGGCACATCCTTTTTCCATTTTCCCTGGGAAAGAAAACTCAGCAGTCCAGGTTCCTGATGTCAGTTTGTATGGCTCCCTTGGGTCTATCAGGGCAGCACAAGTTTGAGGTGGGGACAACTTCGGTGTGGGGTCCATCCTTCGATATAAGGATTCTTTGCAGTGTGGCCCCAGCCCATGTCCAGGGGCCCCTGGGCACATCCTTTTTCCATTTTCCCTGGGAAAGAAAACTCAGCAGTCCAGGTTCCTGATGTCAGTTTGTAGGGCTCCCTTGGGTCTATCAGGGCAGCACAAGTTTGAGGTGGGGACAACTTCGGTGTGGGGTCCATCCTTCGATATAAGGATTCTTTGCAGTCAGGGCCAGGGTCCCAGGGCCAGGGGCCCCTGGGCACATCCTTTTTCCATTTTCCCTGGGAAAGAAAACTCAGCAGTCCAGGTTCCTGATGTCAGTTTGTAGGGCTCCCTTGGGTCTATCAGGGCAGCACAAGTTTGAGGTGGGGACAACTTCGGTGTGGGGTCCATCCTTCGATATAAGGATTCTTTGCAGTGAGGCCCCAGCCCAGGGCCGGGGAACCCTGGGCACATCCTTTTTCCATTTTCCCTGGGAAAGAAAACTCAGCAGTCCAGGTTCCTGATGTCAGTTTGTAGGGCTCCCTTGGGTGTATGAGGGCAGCACAAGTTTGAGGTGGGGACATCTTTGGTGAGGGGTCCATCCTTCGATATAAGGATTTTTTGCAGTCAGGGCCAGGGGCCCCTGGGCACATCCTTTTTCCATTTTCCCTGGGAAAGAAAACTCAGCAGTCCAGGTTCCTGATGTCAGTTTGTAGGGCTCCCTTGGGTCTATCAGGGCAGCACAAGTTTGAGGTGGGGACAACTTCGGTGTGGGGTCCATCCTTCGATATAAGGATTCTTTGCAGTCAGGGCCAGGGTCCCAGGGCCAGGGGCCCCTGGGCACATCCTTTTTCCATTTTCCCTGGGAAAGAAAACTCAGCAGTCCAGGTTCCTGATGTCAGTTTGTAGGGCTCCCTTGGGTCTATCAGGGCAGCACAGTTTTAAGGTGGGGACAACTTGGGTGTGGGGTCCATCCTTCGATATAAGGATTCTTTGCAGTGAGGCCCCAGCCCAGGGCCAGGGGCCCCTGGGCACATCCTTCTTCCATTTTCCCTGGGAAAGAAAACTCAGCAGTCCAGGTTCCTGATGTCAGTTTGTAGGGCTCCCTTGGGTCTATCAGGGCAGCACAAGTTTGAGGTGGGGACAACTTCGGTGTGGGGTCCATCCTTCGATATAAGGATTCTTTGCAGTGAGGCCCCAGCCCAGGGCCAGGGGCCCCTGGGCACATCCTTTTTCCATTTTCCCTGGGAAAGAAAAGTCAGCAGTCCAGGTTCCTGATGTCAGTTTGTAGGGCTCCCTTGGGTCTATCAGGGCAGCACAAGTTTGAGGTGGGGACAACTTCGGTGTGGGGTCCATCCTTCGATATAAGGATTCTTTGCAGTGAGGCCCCAGCCGAGGGCCAGGGGCCCCTGGGCACATCCTTTTTCCATTTTCCCTGGGAAAGAAAACTCAGCAGTCCAGGTTCCTGATGTCAGTTTGTAGGGCTCCCTTGGGTCTATCAGGGCAGCACAAGTTTGAGGTGGGGACAACTTCGGTGTGGGGTCCATCCTTCGATATAAGGATTCTTTGCAGTGTGGCCCCAGCCCATGTCTAGGGGCCCAGGGCACATCCTTTTTCCATTTTCCCTGGGAAAGAAAACTCAGCAGTCCAGGTTCCTGATGTCAGTTTGTAGGGCTCCCTTGGGTCTATCAGGGCAGCACAAGTTTGAGGTGGGGACAACTTCGGTGTGGGGTCCATCCTTCGATATAAGGATTTTTTGCAGTCAGGGCCAGGGGCCCCTGGGCACATCCTTTTTCCATTTTCCCTGGGAAAGAAAACTCAGCAGTCCAGGTTCCTGATGTCAGTTTGTAGGGCTCCCTTGGGTCTATCAGGGCAGCACAAGTTTGAGGTGGGGACATCTTCGGTGTGGGGTCCATCCTTCGATATAAGGATTCTTTGCAGTGAGGCCCCAGCCCATGTCCAGGGGCCCCTGGGCACATCCTTTTTCCATTTTCCCTGGGAAAGAAAACTCAGCAATCCAGGTTCCTGATGTCAGTTTGTAGGGCTCCCTTGGGTCTATCAGGGCAGCACAAGTTTGAGGTGGGGACAACTTCGGTGTGGGGTCCATCCTTCGATATAAGGATTCTTTGCAGTCAGGGCCAGGGGCCCCTGGGCACGTCCTTTTTCCATTTTCCCTGGGAAAGAAAACTCAGCAGTCCAGGTTCCTGATGTCAGTTTGTAGGGCTCCCTTGGGTCTATCAGGGCAGCACAAGTTTGAGGTGGGGACAACTTCGGTGTGGGGTCCATCCTTCGATATAAGGATTCTTTGCAGTGAGGCCCCAGCCCAGGGCCAGGGGCCCCTGGGCACATCCTTTTTCCATTTTCCCTGGGAAAGAAAACTCAGCAGTCCAGGTTCCTGATGTCAGTTTGTAGGGCTCCCTTGGGTCTATCAGGGCAGCACAAGTTTGAGGTGGGGACGACTTCGGTGTGGGGTCCATCCTTCGATATAAGGATTCTTTGCAGTCAGGGCCAGGGTCCCAGGGCCAGGGGCCCCTGGGCACATCCTTTTTCCATTTTCCCTGGGAAAGAAAACTCAGCAGTCCAGGTTCCTGATGTCAGTTTGTAGGGCTCCCTTGGGTCTATCAGGGCAGCACAAGTTTGAGGTGGGGACAACTGCGGTGTGGGGTCCATCCTTCGATATAAGGATTCTTTGCAGTGTGGCCCCAGCCCATGTCTAGGGGCCCCTGGGCACATCCTTTTTCCATTTTCCCTGGGAAAGAAAACTCAGCAGTCCAGGTTCCTGATGTCAGTTTGTAGGGCTCCCTTGGGTCTATCAGGGCAGCACAAGTTTGAGGTGGGGACAACTTCGGTGTGTGGTCCATCCTTCGATATAAGGATTTTTTGCAGTCAGGGCCAGGGGCCCCTGGGCACACCCTTTTTCCATTTTCCCTGGGAAAGAAAACTCAGCAGTCCAGGTTCCTGATGTCAGTTTGTAGGGCTCCCTTGGGTCTATCAGGGCAGCACAAGTTTGAGGTGGGGACAACTTCGGTGTGGGGTCCATCCTTCGATATAAGGATTCTTTGCAGTCAGGGCCAGGGGCCCCTGGGCACATCCTTTTTCCATTTTCCCTGGGAAAGAAAACTCAGCAGTCCAGGTTCCTGATGTCAGTTTGTAGGGCTCCCTTGGGTCTATCAGGGCAGCACAAGTTTGAGGTGGGGACAACTTCGGTGTGGGGTCCATCCTTCGATATAAGGATTCTTTGCAGTGAGGCCCCAGCCCAGGGCCAGGGGCCCCTGGGCACATCCTTTTTCCATTTTCCCTGGGAAAGAAAAGTCAGCAGTCCAGGTTCCTGATGTCAGTTTGTAGGGCTCCCTTGGGTCTATCAGGGCAGCACAAGTTTGAGGTGGGGACAACTTCGGTGTGGGGTCCATCCTTCGATATAAGGATTCTTTGCAGTGAGGCCCCAGCCGAGGGCCAGGGGCCCCTGGGCACATCCTTTTTCCATTTTCCCTGGGAAAGAAAACTCAGCAGTCCAGGTTCCTGATGTCAGTTTGTAGGGCTCCCTTGGGTCTATCAGGGCAGCACAAGTTTGAGGTGGGGACAACTGCGGTGTGGGGTCCATCCTTCGATATAAGGATTCTTTGCAGTGTGGCCCCAGCCCATGTCTAGGGGCCCCTGGGCACATCCTTTTTCCATTTTCCCTGGGAAAGAAAACTCAGCAGTCCAGGTTCCTGATGTCAGTTTGTAGGGCTCCCTTGGGTCTATCAGGGCAGCACAAGTTTGAGGTGGGGACAACTTCGGTGTGTGGTCCATCCTTCGATATAAGGATTTTTTGCAGTCAGGGCCAGGGGCCCCTGGGCACATCCTTTTTCCATTTTCCCTGGGAAAGAAAACTCAGCAGTCCAGGTTCCTGATGTCAGTTTGTAGGGCTCCCTTGGGTCTATCAGGGCAGCACAAGTTTGAGGTGGGGACAACTGCGGTGTGGGGTCCATCCTTCGATATAAGGATTCTTTGCAGTGTGGCCCCAGCCCATGTCTAGGGGCCCCTGGGCACATCCTTTTTCCATTTTCCCTGGGAAAGAAAACTCAGCAGTCCAGGTTCCTGATGTCAGTTTGTAGGGCTCCCTTGGGTCTATCAGGGCAGCACAAGTTTGAGGTGGGGACAACTTCGGTGTGTGGTCCATCCTTCGATATAAGGATTTTTTGCAGTCAGGGCCAGGGGCCCCTGGGCACATCCTTTTTCCATTTTCCCTGGGAAAGAAAACTCAGCAGTCCAGGTTCCTGATGTCAGTTTGTAGGGCTCCCTTGGGTCTATCAGGGCAGCACAAGTTTGAGGTGGGGACATCTTCGGTGTGGGGTCCATCCTTCGATATAAGGATTCTTTGCAGTGAGGCCCCAGCCCATGTCCAGGGGCCCCTGGGCACATCCTTTTTCCATTTTCCCTGGGAAAGAAAACTCAGCAATCCAGGTTCCTGATGTCAGTTTGTAGGGCTCCCTTGGGTCTATCAGGGCAGCACAAGTTTGAGGTGGGGACAACTTCGGTTTGGGGTCCATCCTTCCATATAAGGATTCTTTGCAGTCAGGGCCAGGGGCCCCTGGGCACATCCTTTTTCCATTTTCCCTGGGAAAGAAAACTCAGCAGTCCAGGTTCCTGATGTCAGTTTGTAGGGCTCCCTTGGGTCTATCAGGGCAGCACAAGTTTGAGGTGGGGACAACTTCGGTGTGGGGTCCATCCTTCGATATAAGGATTCTTTGCAGTCAGGGCCAGGGGCCCCTGGGCACGTCCTTTTTCCATTTTCCCTGGGAAAGAAAACTCAGCAGTCCAGGTTCCTGATGTCAGTTTGTAGGGCTCCCTTGGGTCTATCAGGGCAGCACAAGTTTGAGGTGGGGACATCTTCGGTGTGGGGTCCATCCTTCGATATAAGGATTCTTTGCAGTGAGGCCCCAGCCCAGGGCCAGGGGCCCCTGGGCACATCCTTTTTCCATTTTCCCTGGGAAAGAAAAGTCAGCAGTCCAGGTTCCTGATGTCAGTCTGTAGGGCTCCCTTGGGTCTATCAGGGCAGCACAAGTTTGAGGTGGGGACAACTTCGGTGTGGGGTCCATCCTTCGATATAAGGATTCTTTGCAGTGAGGCCCCAGCCCAGGGCCAGGGGCCCCTGGGCACATCCTTTTTCCATTTTCCCTGGGAAAGAAAACTCAGCAGTCCAGGTTCCTGATGTCAGTTTGTAGGGCTCCCTTGGGTCTATCAGGGCAGCACAAGTTTGAGGTGGGGACGACTTCGGTGTGGGGTCCATCCTTCGATATAAGGATTCTTTGCAGTCAGGGCCAGGGTCCCAGGGCCAGGGGCCCCTGGGCACATCCTTTTTCCATTTTCCCTGGGAAAGAAAACTCAGCAGTCCAGGTTCCTGATGTCAGTTTGTAGGGCTCCCTTGGGTCTATCAGGGCAGCACAAGTTTGAGGTGGGGACAACTTCGGTGTGGGGTCCATCCTTCGATATAAGGATTCTTTGCTGTGAGGTCCCAGCCCAGGGCCAGGGAACCCTGGGCACATCCTTTTTCCATTTTCCCTGGGAAAGAAAACTCAGCAGTCCAGGTTCCTGATGTCAGTTTGTAGGGCTCCCTTGGGTCTATCAGGGCAGCACAAGTTTGAGGTGGGGACAACTTCGGTGTGGGGTCCATCCTTCGATATAAGGATTCTTTGCAGTGAGGCCGCAGCCCAGGGCCAGGGAACCCTGGGCACATCCTTTTTCCATTTTCCCTGGGAAAGAAAACTCAGCAGTCCAGGTTCCTGATGTCAGTTTGTAGGGCTCCCTTGGGTCTATCAGGGCAGCACAAGTTTGAGGTGGGGACATCTTTGGTGTGGGGTCCATCCTTCGATATAAGGATTTTTTGCAGTCAGGGCCAGGGGCCCCTGGGCACATCCTTTTTCCATTTTCCCTGGGAAAGAAAACTCAGCAGTCCAGGTTCCTGATGTCAGTTTGTAGGGCTCCCTTGGGTGTATGAGGGCAGCACAAGTTTGAGGTGGGGACATCTTTGGTGTGGGGTCCATCCTTCGATATAAGGATTTTTTGCAGTCAGGGCCAGGGGCCCCTGGGCACATCCTTTTTCCATTTTCCCTGGGAAAGAAAACTCAGCAGTCCAGGTTCCTGATGTCAGTTTGTAGGGCTCTCTTGGGTCTATCAGGTCAGCACAAGTTTGAGGTGGGGACAACTTCGGTGTGGGGTCCATCCTTCGATATAAGGATTCTTTGCAGTCAGGGCCAGGGTCCCAGGGCCAGGGGCCCCTGGGCACATCCTTTTTCCATTTTCCCTGGGAAAGAAAACTCAGCAGTCCAGTTTCCTGATGTCAGTCTGTAGGGCTCCCTTGGGTCTATCAGGGCAGCACAAGTTTGAGGTGGGGACAACTTCGGTGTGGGGTCCATCCTTCGATATAAGGATTCTTTGCAGTGAGGCCCCAGCCCAGGGCCAGGGCCCCTGGGCACATCCTTTTTCCATTTTCCCTGGGAAAGAAAACTCAGCAGTCCAGGTTCCTGATGTCAGTTTGTAGGGCTCCCTTGGGTCTATCAAGGCAGCACAAGTTTGAGGTGGGGACAACTTCGGTGTGGGGTCCATCCATCGATATAAGGATTTTTTGCAGTCAGGGCCAGGGGCCCCCGGGCACATCCTTTTTCCATTTTCCCTGGGAAAGAAAACTCAGGAGTCCAGGTTCCTGATGTCAGTTTGTAGGGCTCCCTTGGGTCTATCAGGGCAGCACAAGTTTGAGGTGGGGACATCTTCGGTGTGGGGTCCATCCTTCGATATAAGGATTCTTTGCAGTCAGGGCCAGGGGCCCCTGGGCACATCCTTTTTCCATTTTCCCTGGGAAAGAAAACTCAGCAGTCCAGGTTCCTGATGTCAGTTTGTAGGGCTCCCTTGGGTGTATGAGGGCAGCACAAGTTTGAGGTGGGGACAACTTCGGTGTGGGGTCCATCCTTCGATATAAGGATTCTTTGCAGTGTGGCCCCAGCCCATGTCTAGGGGCCCCTGGGCACATCCTTTTTCCATTTTCCCTGGGAAAGAAAACTCAGCAGTCCAGGTTCCTGATGTCAGTTTGTAGGGCTCCCTTGGGTCTATCAGGGCAGCACAAGTTTGAGGTGGGGACAACTTCGGTGTGGGGTCCATCCTTCGATATAAGGATTTTTTGCAGTCAGGGCCAGGGGCCCCTGGGCACATCCTTTTTCCATTTTCCCTGGGAAAGAAAACTCAGCAGTCCAGGTTCCTGATGTCAGTTTGTAGGGCTCCCTTGGGTCTATCAGGGCAGCACAAGTTTGAGGTGGGGACAACTTCGGTTTGGGGTCCATCCTTCGATATAAGGATTCTTTGCAGTCAGGGCCAGGGGCCCCTGGGCACATCCTTTTTCCATTTTCCCTGGGAAAGAAAACTCAGCAGTCCAGGTTCCTGATGTCAGTTTGTAGGGCTCCCTTGGGTCTATCAGGGCAGCACAAGTTTGAGGTGGGGACAACTTCGGTGTGGGGTCCATCCTTCGATATAAGGATTCTTTGCAGTCAGGGCCAGGGGCCCCTGGGCACGTCCTTTTTCCATTTTCCCTGGGAAAGAAAACTCAGCAGTCCAGGTTCCTGATGTCAGTTTGTAGGGCTCCCTTGGGTCTATCAGGGCAGCACAAGTTTGAGGTGGGGACATCTTCGGTGTGGGGTCCATCCTTCGATATAAGGATTCTTTGCAGTGAGGCCCCAGCCCAGGGCCAGGGGCCCCTGGGCACATCCTTTTTCCATTTTCCCTGGGAAAGAAAAGTCAGCAGTCCAGGTTCCTGATGTCAGTCTGTAGGGCTCCCTTGGGTCTATCAGGGCAGCACAAGTTTGAGGTGGGGACAACTTCGGTGTGGGGTCCATCCTTCGATATAAGGATTCTTTGCAGTGAGGCCCCAGCCCAGGGCCAGGGGCCCCTGGGCACATCCTTTTTCCATTTTCCCTGGGAAAGAAAACTCAGCAGTCCAGGTTCCTGATGTCAGTTTGTAGGGCTCCCTTGGGTCTATCAGGGCAGCACAAGTTTGAGGTGGGGACGACTTCGGTGTGGGGTCCATCCTTCGATATAAGGATTCTTTGCAGTCAGGGCCAGGGTCCCAGGGCCAGGGGCCCCTGGGCACATCCTTTTTCCATTTTCCCTGGGAAAGAAAACTCAGCAGTCCAGGTTCCTGATGTCAGTTTGTAGGGCTCCCTTGGGTCTATCAGGGCAGCACAAGTTTGAGGTGGGGACAACTGCGGTGTGGGGTCCATCCTTCGATATAAGGATTCTTTGCAGTGTGGCCCCAGCCCATGTCTAGGGGCCCCTGGGCACATCCTTTTTCCATTTTCCCTGGGAAAGAAAACTCAGCAGTCCAGGTTCCTGATGTCAGTTTGTAGGGCTCCCTTGGGTCTATCAGGGCAGCACAAGTTTGAGGTGGGGACAACTTCGGTGTGTGGTCCATCCTTCGATATAAGGATTTTTTGCAGTCAGGGCCAGGGGCCCCTGGGCACATCCTTTTTCCATTTTCCCTGGGAAAGAAAACTCAGCAGTCCAGGTTCCTGATGTCAGTTTGTAGGGCTCCCTTGGGTCTATCAGGGCAGCACAAGTTTGAGGTGGGGACAACTGCGGTGTGGGGTCCATCCTTCGATATAAGGATTCTTTGCAGTGTGGCCCCAGCCCATGTCTAGGGGCCCCTGGGCACATCCTTTTTCCATTTTCCCTGGGAAAGAAAACTCAGCAGTCCAGGTTCCTGATGTCAGTTTGTAGGGCTCCCTTGGGTCTATCAGGGCAGCACAAGTTTGAGGTGGGGACAACTTCGGTGTGTGGTCCATCCTTCGATATAAGGATTTTTTGCAGTCAGGGCCAGGGGCCCCTGGGCACATCCTTTTTCCATTTTCCCTGGGAAAGAAAACTCAGCAGTCCAGGTTCCTGATGTCAGTTTGTAGGGCTCCCTTGGGTCTATCAGGGCAGCACAAGTTTGAGGTGGGGACATCTTCGGTGTGGGGTCCATCCTTCGATATAAGGATTCTTTGCAGTGAGGCCCCAGCCCATGTCCAGGGGCCCCTGGGCACATCCTTTTTCCATTTTCCCTGGGAAAGAAAACTCAGCAATCCAGGTTCCTGATGTCAGTTTGTAGGGCTCCCTTGGGTCTATCAGGGCAGCACAAGTTTGAGGTGGGGACAACTTCGGTTTGGGGTCCATCCTTCCATATAAGGATTCTTTGCAGTCAGGGCCAGGGGCCCCTGGGCACATCCTTTTTCCATTTTCCCTGGGAAAGAAAACTCAGCAGTCCAGGTTCCTGATGTCAGTTTGTAGGGCTCCCTTGGGTCTATCAGGGCAGCACAAGTTTGAGGTGGGGACAACTTCGGTGTGGGGTCCATCCTTCGATATAAGGATTCTTTGCAGTCAGGGCCAGGGGCCCCTGGGCACGTCCTTTTTCCATTTTCCCTGGGAAAGAAAACTCAGCAGTCCAGGTTCCTGATGTCAGTTTGTAGGGCTCCCTTGGGTCTATCAGGGCAGCACAAGTTTGAGGTGGGGACATCTTCGGTGTGGGGTCCATCCTTCGATATAAGGATTCTTTGCAGTGAGGCCCCAGCCCAGGGCCAGGGGCCCCTGGGCACATCCTTTTTCCATTTTCCCTGGGAAAGAAAAGTCAGCAGTCCAGGTTCCTGATGTCAGTCTGTAGGGCTCCCTTGGGTCTATCAGGGCAGCACAAGTTTGAGGTGGGGACAACTTCGGTGTGGGGTCCATCCTTCGATATAAGGATTCTTTGCAGTGAGGCCCCAGCCCAGGGCCAGGGGCCCCTGGGCACATCCTTTTTCCATTTTCCCTGGGAAAGAAAACTCAGCAGTCCAGGTTCCTGATGTCAGTTTGTAGGGCTCCCTTGGGTCTATCAGGGCAGCACAAGTTTGAGGTGGGGACGACTTCGGTGTGGGGTCCATCCTTCGATATAAGGATTCTTTGCAGTCAGGGCCAGGGTCCCAGGGCCAGGGGCCCCTGGGCACATCCTTTTTCCATTTTCCCTGGGAAAGAAAACTCAGCAGTCCAGGTTCCTGATGTCAGTTTGTAGGGCTCCCTTGGGTCTATCAGGGCAGCACAAGTTTGAGGTGGGGACAACTTCGGTGTGGGGTCCATCCTTCGATATAAGGATTCTTTGCTGTGAGGTCCCAGCCCAGGGCCAGGGAACCCTGGGCACATCCTTTTTCCATTTTCCCTGGGAAAGAAAACTCAGCAGTCCAGGTTCCTGATGTCAGTTTGTAGGGCTCCCTTGGGTCTATCAGGGCAGCACAAGTTTGAGGTGGGGACAACTTCGGTGTGGGGTCCATCCTTCGATATAAGGATTCTTTGCAGTGAGGCCGCAGCCCAGGGCCAGGGAACCCTGGGCACATCCTTTTTCCATTTTCCCTGGGAAAGAAAACTCAGCAGTCCAGGTTCCTGATGTCAGTTTGTAGGGCTCCCTTGGGTCTATCAGGGCAGCACAAGTTTGAGGTGGGGACAACTTCGGTGTGGGGTCCATCCTTCGATATAAGGATTCTTTGCAGTGAGGCCGCAGCCCAGGGCCAGGGAACCCTGGGCACATCCTTTTTCCATTTTCCCTGGGAAAGAAAACTCAGCAGTCCAGGTTCCTGATGTCAGTTTGTAGGGCTCCCTTGGGTCTATCAGGGCAGCACAAGTTTGAGGTGGGGACATCTTTGGTGTGGGGTCCATCCTTCGATATAAGGATTTTTTGCAGTCAGGGCCAGGGGCCCCTGGGCACATCCTTTTTCCATTTTCCCTGGGAAAGAAAACTCAGCAGTCCAGGTTCCTGATGTCAGTTTGTAGGGCTCCCTTGGGTCTATCAGGGCAGCACAAGTTTGAGGTGGGGACAACTTCGGTGTGTGGTCCATCCTTCGATATAAGGATTTTTTGCAGTCAGGGCCAGGGGCCCCTGGGCACACCCTTTTTCCATTTTCCCTGGGAAAGAAAACTCAGCAGTCCAGGTTCCTGATGTCAGTTTGTAGGGCTCCCTTGGGTCTATCAGGGCAGCACAAGTTTGAGGTGGGGACAACTTCGGTGTGGGGTCCATCCTTCGATATAAGGATTCTTTGCAGTCAGGGCCAGGGGCCCCTGGGCACATCCTTTTTCCATTTTCCCTGGGAAAGAAAACTCAGCAGTCCAGGTTCCTGATGTCAGTTTGTAGGGCTCCCTTGGGTCTATCAGGGCAGCACAAGTTTGAGGTGGGGACAACTTCGGTGTGGGGTCCATCCTTCGATATAAGGATTCTTTGCAGTGAGGCCCCAGCCCAGGGCCAGGGGCCCCTGGGCACATCCTTTTTCCATTTTCCCTGGGAAAGAAAAGTCAGCAGTCCAGGTTCCTGATGTCAGTTTGTAGGGCTCCCTTGGGTCTATCAGGGCAGCACAAGTTTGAGGTGGGGACAACTTCGGTGTGGGGTCCATCCTTCGATATAAGGATTCTTTGCAGTGAGGCCCCAGCCGAGGGCCAGGGGCCCCTGGGCACATCCTTTTTCCATTTTCCCTGGGAAAGAAAACTCAGCAGTCCAGGTTCCTGATGTCAGTTTGTAGGGCTCCCTTGGGTCTATCAGGGCAGCACAAGTTTGAGGTGGGGACAACTTCGGTGTGGGGTCCATCCTTCGATATAAGGATTTTTTGCAGTCAGGGCCAGGGGCCCCTGGGCACATCCTTTTTCCATTTTCCCTGGGAAAGAAAACTCAGCAGTCCAGGTTCCTGATGTCAGTTTGTAGGGCTCCCTTGGGTCTATCAGGGCAGCACAAGTTTGAGGTGGGGACAACTTCGGTTTGGGGTCCATCCTTCGATATAAGGATTCTTTGCAGTCAGGGCCAGGGGCCCCTGGGCACATCCTTTTTCCATTTTCCCTGGGAAAGAAAACTCAGCAGTCCAGGTTCCTGATGTCAGTTTGTAGGGCTCCCTTGGGTCTATCAGGGCAGCACAAGTTTGAGGTGGGGACAACTTCGGTGTGGGGTCCATCCTTCGATATAAGGATTCTTTGCAGTCAGGGCCAGGGGCCCCTGGGCACATCCTTTTTCCATTTTCCCTGGGAAAGAAAACTCAGCAGTCCAGGTTCCTGATGTCAGTTTGTAGGGCTCCCTTGGGTCTATCAGGGCAGCACAAGTTTGAGGTGGGGACATCTTCGGTGTGGGGTCCATCCTTCGATATAAGGATTCTTTGCAGTGAGGCCCCAGCCCAGGGCCAGGGGCCCCTGGGCACATCCTTTTTCCATTTTCCCTGGGAAAGAAAAGTCAGCAGTCCAGGTTCCTGATGTCAGTCTGTAGGGCTCCCTTGGGTCTATCAGGGCAGCACAAGTTTGAGGTGGGGACAACTTCGGTGTGGGGTCCATCCTTCGATATAAGGATTCTTTGCAGTGAGGCCCCAGCCCAGGGCCAGGGGCCCCTGGGCACATCCTTTTTCCATTTTCCCTGGGAAAGAAAACTCAGCAGTCCAGGTTCCTGATGTCAGTTTGTAGGGCTCCCTTGGGTCTATCAGGGCAGCACAAGTTTGAGGTGGGGACGACTTCGGTGTGGGGTCCATCCTTCGATATAAGGATTCTTTGCAGTCAGGGCCAGGGTCCCAGGGCCAGGGGCCCCTGGGCACATCCTTTTTCCATTTTCCCTGGGAAAGAAAACTCAGCAGTCCAGGTTCCTGATGTCAGTTTGTAGGGCTCCCTTGGGTCTATCAGGGCAGCACAAGTTTGAGGTGGGGACAACTGCGGTGTGGGGTCCATCCTTCGATATAAGGATTCTTTGCAGTGTGGCCCCAGCCCATGTCTAGGGGCCCCTGGGCACATCCTTTTTCCATTTTCCCTGGGAAAGAAAACTCAGCAGTCCAGGTTCCTGATGTCAGTTTGTAGGGCTCCCTTGGGTCTATCAGGGCAGCACAAGTTTGAGGTGGGGACAACTTCGGTGTGTGGTCCATCCTTCGATATAAGGATTTTTTGCAGTCAGGGCCAGGGGCCCCTGGGCACATCCTTTTTCCATTTTCCCTGGGAAAGAAAACTCAGCAGTCCAGGTTCCTGATGTCAGTTTGTAGGGCTCCCTTGGGTCTATCAGGGCAGCACAAGTTTGAGGTGGGGACAACTGCGGTGTGGGGTCCATCCTTCGATATAAGGATTCTTTGCAGTGTGGCCCCAGCCCATGTCTAGGGGCCCCTGGGCACATCCTTTTTCCATTTTCCCTGGGAAAGAAAACTCAGCAGTCCAGGTTCCTGATGTCAGTTTGTAGGGCTCCCTTGGGTCTATCAGGGCAGCACAAGTTTGAGGTGGGGACAACTTCGGTGTGTGGTCCATCCTTCGATATAAGGATTTTTTGCAGTCAGGGCCAGGGGCCCCTGGGCACATCCTTTTTCCATTTTCCCTGGGAAAGAAAACTCAGCAGTCCAGGTTCCTGATGTCAGTTTGTAGGGCTCCCTTGGGTCTATCAGGGCAGCACAAGTTTGAGGTGGGGACATCTTCGGTGTGGGGTCCATCCTTCGATATAAGGATTCTTTGCAGTGAGGCCCCAGCCCATGTCCAGGGGCCCCTGGGCACATCCTTTTTCCATTTTCCCTGGGAAAGAAAACTCAGCAATCCAGGTTCCTGATGTCAGTTTGTAGGGCTCCCTTGGGTCTATCAGGGCAGCACAAGTTTGAGGTGGGGACAACTTCGGTTTGGGGTCCATCCTTCCATATAAGGATTCTTTGCAGTCAGGGCCAGGGGCCCCTGGGCACATCCTTTTTCCATTTTCCCTGGGAAAGAAAACTCAGCAGTCCAGGTTCCTGATGTCAGTTTGTAGGGCTCCCTTGGGTCTATCAGGGCAGCACAAGTTTGAGGTGGGGACAACTTCGGTGTGGGGTCCATCCTTCGATATAAGGATTCTTTGCAGTCAGGGCCAGGGGCCCCTGGGCACGTCCTTTTTCCATTTTCCCTGGGAAAGAAAACTCAGCAGTCCAGGTTCCTGATGTCAGTTTGTAGGGCTCCCTTGGGTCTATCAGGGCAGCACAAGTTTGAGGTGGGGACATCTTCGGTGTGGGGTCCATCCTTCGATATAAGGATTCTTTGCAGTGAGGCCCCAGCCCAGGGCCAGGGGCCCCTGGGCACATCCTTTTTCCATTTTCCCTGGGAAAGAAAAGTCAGCAGTCCAGGTTCCTGATGTCAGTCTGTAGGGCTCCCTTGGGTCTATCAGGGCAGCACAAGTTTGAGGTGGGGACAACTTCGGTGTGGGGTCCATCCTTCGATATAAGGATTCTTTGCAGTGAGGCCCCAGCCCAGGGCCAGGGGCCCCTGGGCACATCCTTTTTCCATTTTCCCTGGGAAAGAAAACTCAGCAGTCCAGGTTCCTGATGTCAGTTTGTAGGGCTCCCTTGGGTCTATCAGGGCAGCACAAGTTTGAGGTGGGGACGACTTCGGTGTGGGGTCCATCCTTCGATATAAGGATTCTTTGCAGTCAGGGCCAGGGTCCCAGGGCCAGGGGCCCCTGGGCACATCCTTTTTCCATTTTCCCTGGGAAAGAAAACTCAGCAGTCCAGGTTCCTGATGTCAGTTTGTAGGGCTCCCTTGGGTCTATCAGGGCAGCACAAGTTTGAGGTGGGGACAACTTCGGTGTGGGGTCCATCCTTCGATATAAGGATTCTTTGCTGTGAGGGCCCAGCCCAGGGCCAGGGAACCCTGGGCACATCCTTTTTCCATTTTCCCTGGGAAAGAAAACTCAGCAGTCCAGGTTCCTGATGTCAGTTTGTAGGGCTCCCTTGGGTCTATCAGGGCAGCACAAGTTTGAGGTGGGGACAACTTCGGTGTGGGGTCCATCCTTCGATATAAGGATTCTTTGCAGTGAGGCCGCAGCCCAGGGCCAGGGAACCCTGGGCACATCCTTTTTCCATTTTCCCTGGGAAAGAAAACTCAGCAGTCCAGGTTCCTGATGTCAGTTTGTAGGGCTCCCTTGGGTCTATCAGGGCAGCACAAGTTTGAGGTGGGGACATCTTTGGTGTGGGGTCCATCCTTCGATATAAGGATTTTTTGCAGTCAGGGCCAGGGGCCCCTGGGCACATCCTTTTTCCATTTTCCCTGGGAAAGAAAACTCAGCAGTCCAGGTTCCTGATGTCAGTTTGTAGGGCTCCCTTGGGTGTATGAGGGCAGCACAAGTTTGAGGTGGGGACATCTTTGGTGTGGGGTCCATCCTTCGATATAAGGATTTTTTGCAGTCAGGGCCAGGGGCCCCTGGGCACATCCTTTTTCCATTTTCCCTGGGAAAGAAAACTCAGCAGTCCAGGTTCCTGATGTCAGTTTGTAGGGCTCTCTTGGGTCTATCAGGTCAGCACAAGTTTGAGGTGGGGACAACTTCGGTGTGGGGTCCATCCTTCGATATAAGGATTCTTTGCAGTCAGGGCCAGGGTCCCAGGGCCAGGGGCCCCTGGGCACATCCTTTTTCCATTTTCCCTGGGAAAGAAAACTCAGCAGTCCAGTTTCCTGATGTCAGTTTGTAGGGCTCCCTTGGGTCTATCAGGGCAGCACAAGTTTGAGGTGGGGACAACTTCGGTGTGGGGTCCATCCTTCGATATAAGGATTCTTTGCAGTGAGGCCCCAGCCCAGGGCCAGGGCCCCTGGGCACATCCTTTTTCCATTTTCCCTGGGAAAGAAAACTCAGCAGTCCAGGTTCCTGATGTCAGTTTGTAGGGCTCCCTTGGGTCTATCAAGGCAGCACAAGTTTGAGGTGGGGACAACTTCGGTGTGGGGTCCATCCATCGATATAAGGATTTTTTGCAGTCAGGGCCAGGGGCCCCCGGGCACATCCTTTTTCCATTTTCCCTGGGAAAGAAAACTCAGGAGTCCAGGTTCCTGATGTCAGTTTGTAGGGCTCCCTTGGGTCTATCAGGGCAGCACAAGTTTGAGGTGGGGACATCTTCGGTGTGGGGTCCATCCTTCGATATAAGGATTCTTTGCAGTCAGGGCCAGGGGCCCCTGGGCACATCCTTTTTCCATTTTCCCTGGGAAAGAAAACTCAGCAGTCCAGGTTCCTGATGTCAGTTTGTAGGGCTCCCTTGGGTGTATGAGGGCAGCACAAGTTTGAGGTGGGGACAACTTCGGTGTGGGGTCCATCCTTCGATATAAGGATTTTTTGCAGTCAGGGCCAGGGGCCCCCGGGCACATCCTTTTTCCATTTTCCCTGGGAAAGAAAACTCAGGAGTCCAGGTTCCTGATGTCAGTTTGTAGGGCTCCCTTGGGTCTATCAGGGCAGCACAAGTTTGAGGTGGGGACAACTTCGGTGTGGGGTCCATCCTTCGATATAAGGATTCTTTGCAGTGAGGCCCCAGCCGAGGGCCAGGGGCCCCTGGGCACATCCTTTTTCCATTTTCCCTGGGAAAGAAAACTCAGCAGTCCAGGTTCCTGATGTCAGTTTGTAGGGCTCCCTTGGGTCTATCAGGGCAGCACAAGTTTGAGGTGGGGACAACTTCGGTGTGGGGTCCATCCTTCGATATAAGGATTCTTTGCAGTGTGGCCCCAGCCCATGTCTAGGGGCCCCTGGGCACATCCTTTTTCCATTTTCCCTGGGAAAGAAAACTCAGCAGTCCAGGTTCCTGATGTCAGTTTGTAGGGCTCCCTTGGGTCTATCAGGGCAGCACAAGTTTGAGGTGGGGACAACTTCGGTGTGGGGTCCATCCTTCGATATAAGGATTTTTTGCAGTCAGGGCCAGGGGCCCCTGGGCACATCCTTTTTCCATTTTCCCTGGGAAAGAAAACTCAGCAGTCCAGGTTCCTGATGTCAGTTTGTAGGGCTCCCTTGGGTCTATCAGGGCAGCACAAGTTTGAGGTGGGGACAACTTCGGTTTGGGGTCCATCCTTCGATATAAGGATTCTTTGCAGTCAGGGCCAGGGGCCCCTGGGCACATCCTTTTTCCATTTTCCCTGGGAAAGAAAACTCAGCAGTCCAGGTTCCTGATGTCAGTTTGTAGGGCTCCCTTGGGTCTATCAGGGCAGCACAAGTTTGAGGTGGGGACAACTTCGGTGTGGGGTCCATCCTTCGATATAAGGATTCTTTGCAGTCAGGGCCAGGGGCCCCTGGGCACGTCCTTTTTCCATTTTCCCTGGGAAAGAAAACTCAGCAATCCAGGTTCCTGATGTCAGTTTGTAGGGCTCCCTTGGGTCTATCAGGGCAGCACAAGTTTGAGGTGGGGACATCTTCGGTGTGGGGTCCATCCTTCGATATAAGGATTCTTTGCAGTGAGGCCCCAGCCCAGGGCCAGGGGCCCCTGGGCACATCCTTTTTCCATTTTCCCTGGGAAAGAAAAGTCAGCAGTCCAGGTTCCTGATGTCAGTCTGTAGGGCTCCCTTGGGTCTATCAGGGCAGCACAAGTTTGAGGTGGGGACAACTTCGGTGTGGGGTCCATCCTTCGATATAAGGATTCTTTGCAGTGAGGCCCCAGCCCAGGGCCAGGGGCCCCTGGGCACATCCTTTTTCCATTTTCCCTGGGAAAGAAAACTCAGCAGTCCAGGTTCCTGATGTCAGTTTGTAGGGCTCCCTTGGGTCTATCAGGGCAGCACAAGTTTGAGGTGGGGACGACTTCGGTGTGGGGTCCATCCTTCGATATAAGGATTCTTTGCAGTCAGGGCCAGGGTCCCAGGGCCAGGGGCCCCTGGGCACATCCTTTTTCCATTTTCCCTGGGAAAGAAAACTCAGCAGTCCAGGTTCCTGATGTCAGTTTGTAGGGCTCCCTTGGGTCTATCAGGGCAGCACAAGTTTGAGGTGGGGACAACTGCGGTGTGGGGTCCATCCTTCGATATAAGGATTCTTTGCAGTGTGGCCCCAGCCCATGTCTAGGGGCCCCTGGGCACATCCTTTTTCCATTTTCCCTGGGAAAGAAAACTCAGCAGTCCAGGTTCCTGATGTCAGTTTGTAGGGCTCCCTTGGGTCTATCAGGGCAGCACAAGTTTGAGGTGGGGACAACTTCGGTGTGTGGTCCATCCTTCGATATAAGGATTTTTTGCAGTCAGGGCCAGGGGCCCCTGGGCACATCCTTTTTCCATTTTCCCTGGGAAAGAAAACTCAGCAGTCCAGGTTCCTGATGTCAGTTTGTAGGGCTCCCTTGGGTCTATCAGGGCAGCACAAGTTTGAGGTGGGGACAACTGCGGTGTGGGGTCCATCCTTCGATATAAGGATTCTTTGCAGTGTGGCCCCAGCCCATGTCTAGGGGCCCCTGGGCACATCCTTTTTCCATTTTCCCTGGGAAAGAAAACTCAGCAGTCCAGGTTCCTGATGTCAGTTTGTAGGGCTCCCTTGGGTCTATCAGGGCAGCACAAGTTTGAGGTGGGGACAACTTCGGTGTGTGGTCCATCCTTCGATATAAGGATTTTTTGCAGTCAGGGCCAGGGGCCCCTGGGCACATCCTTTTTCCATTTTCCCTGGGAAAGAAAACTCAGCAGTCCAGGTTCCTGATGTCAGTTTGTAGGGCTCCCTTGGGTCTATCAGGGCAGCACAAGTTTGAGGTGGGGACATCTTCGGTGTGGGGTCCATCCTTCGATATAAGGATTCTTTGCAGTGAGGCCCCAGCCCATGTCCAGGGGCCCCTGGGCACATCCTTTTTCCATTTTCCCTGGGAAAGAAAACTCAGCAATCCAGGTTCCTGATGTCAGTTTGTAGGGCTCCCTTGGGTCTATCAGGGCAGCACAAGTTTGAGGTGGGGACAACTTCGGTTTGGGGTCCATCCTTCCATATAAGGATTCTTTGCAGTCAGGGCCAGGGGCCCCTGGGCACATCCTTTTTCCATTTTCCCTGGGAAAGAAAACTCAGCAGTCCAGGTTCCTGATGTCAGTTTGTAGGGCTCCCTTGGGTCTATCAGGGCAGCACAAGTTTGAGGTGGGGACAACTTCGGTGTGGGGTCCATCCTTCGATATAAGGATTCTTTGCAGTCAGGGCCAGGGGCCCCTGGGCACATCCTTTTTCCATTTTCCCTGGGAAAGAAAACTCAGCAGTCCAGGTTCCTGATGTCAGTTTGTAGGGCTCCCTTGGGTCTATCAGGGCAGCACAAGTTTGAGGTGGGGACATCTTCGGTGTGGGGTCCATCCTTCGATATAAGGATTCTTTGCAGTGAGGCCCCAGCCCAGGGCCAGGGGCCCCTGGGCACATCCTTTTTCCATTTTCCCTGGGAAAGAAAAGTCAGCAGTCCAGGTTCCTGATGTCAGTCTGTAGGGCTCCCTTGGGTCTATCAGGGCAGCACAAGTTTGAGGTGGGGACAACTTCGGTGTGGGGTCCATCCTTCGATATAAGGATTCTTTGCAGTGAGGCCCCAGCCCAGGGCCAGGGGCCCCTGGGCACATCCTTTTTCCATTTTCCCTGGGAAAGAAAACTCAGCAGTCCAGGTTCCTGATGTCAGTTTGTAGGGCTCCCTTGGGTCTATCAGGGCAGCACAAGTTTGAGGTGGGGACGACTTCGGTGTGGGGTCCATCCTTCGATATAAGGATTCTTTGCAGTCAGGGCCAGGGTCCCAGGGCCAGGGGCCCCTGGGCACATCCTTTTTCCATTTTCCCTGGGAAAGAAAACTCAGCAGTCCAGGTTCCTGATGTCAGTTTGTAGGGCTCCCTTGGGTCTATCAGGGCAGCACAAGTTTGAGGTGGGGACAACTTCGGTGTGGGGTCCATCCTTCGATATAAGGATTCTTTGCTGTGAGGTCCCAGCCCAGGGCCAGGGAACCCTGGGCACATCCTTTTTCCATTTTCCCTGGGAAAGAAAACTCAGCAGTCCAGGTTCCTGATGTCAGTTTGTAGGGCTCCCTTGGGTCTATCAGGGCAGCACAAGTTTGAGGTGGGGACAACTTCGGTGTGGGGTCCATCCTTCGATATAAGGATTCTTTGCAGTGAGGCCGCAGCCCAGGGCCAGGGAACCCTGGGCACATCCTTTTTCCATTTTCCCTGGGAAAGAAAACTCAGCAGTCCAGGTTCCTGATGTCAGTTTGTAGGGCTCCCTTGGGTCTATCAGGGCAGCACAAGTTTGAGGTGGGGACGACTTCGGTGTGGGGTCCATCCTTCGATATAAGGATTCTTTGCAGTCAGGGCCAGGGTCCCAGGGCCAGGGGCCCCTGGGCACATCCTTTTTCCATTTTCCCTGGGAAAGAAAACTCAGCAGTCCAGGTTCCTGATGTCAGTTTGTAGGGCTCCCTTGGGTCTATCAGGGCAGCACAAGTTTGAGGTGGGGACAACTGCGGTGTGGGGTCCATCCTTCGATATAAGGATTCTTTGCAGTGTGGCCCCAGCCCATGTCTAGGGGCCCCTGGGCACATCCTTTTTCCATTTTCCCTGGGAAAGAAAACTCAGCAGTCCAGGTTCCTGATGTCAGTTTGTAGGGCTCCCTTGGGTCTATCAGGGCAGCACAAGTTTGAGGTGGGGACAACTTCGGTGTGTGGTCCATCCTTCGATATAAGGATTTTTTGCAGTCAGGGCCAGGGGCCCCTGGGCACACCCTTTTTCCATTTTCCCTGGGAAAGAAAACTCAGCAGTCCAGGTTCCTGATGTCAGTTTGTAGGGCTCCCTTGGGTCTATCAGGGCAGCACAAGTTTGAGGTGGGGACAACTTCGGTGTGGGGTCCATCCTTCGATATAAGGATTCTTTGCAGTCAGGGCCAGGGGCCCCTGGGCACATCCTTTTTCCATTTTCCCTGGGAAAGAAAACTCAGCAGTCCAGGTTCCTGATGTCAGTTTGTAGGGCTCCCTTGGGTCTATCAGGGCAGCACAAGTTTGAGGTGGGGACAACTTCGGTGTGGGGTCCATCCTTCGATATAAGGATTCTTTGCAGTGAGGCCCCAGCCCAGGGCCAGGGGCCCCTGGGCACATCCTTTTTCCATTTTCCCTGGGAAAGAAAAGTCAGCAGTCCAGGTTCCTGATGTCAGTTTGTAGGGCTCCCTTGGGTCTATCAGGGCAGCACAAGTTTGAGGTGGGGACAACTTCGGTGTGGGGTCCATCCTTCGATATAAGGATTCTTTGCAGTGAGGCCCCAGCCGAGGGCCAGGGGCCCCTGGGCACATCCTTTTTCCATTTTCCCTGGGAAAGAAAACTCAGCAGTCCAGGTTCCTGATGTCAGTTTGTAGGGCTCCCTTGGGTCTATCAGGGCAGCACAAGTTTGAGGTGGGGACAACTTCGGTGTGGGGTCCATCCTTCGATATAAGGATTTTTTGCAGTCAGGGCCAGGGGCCCCTGGGCACATCCTTTTTCCATTTTCCCTGGGAAAGAAAACTCAGCAGTCCAGGTTCCTGATGTCAGTTTGTAGGGCTCCCTTGGGTCTATCAGGGCAGCACAAGTTTGAGGTGGGGACAACTTCGGTTTGGGGTCCATCCTTCGATATAAGGATTCTTTGCAGTCAGGGCCAGGGGCCCCTGGGCACATCCTTTTTCCATTTTCCCTGGGAAAGAAAACTCAGCAGTCCAGGTTCCTGATGTCAGTTTGTAGGGCTCCCTTGGGTCTATCAGGGCAGCACAAGTTTGAGGTGGGGACAACTTCGGTGTGGGGTCCATCCTTCGATATAAGGATTCTTTGCAGTCAGGGCCAGGGGCCCCTGGGCACATCCTTTTTCCATTTTCCCTGGGAAAGAAAACTCAGCAGTCCAGGTTCCTGATGTCAGTTTGTAGGGCTCCCTTGGGTCTATCAGGGCAGCACAAGTTTGAGGTGGGGACATCTTCGGTGTGGGGTCCATCCTTCGATATAAGGATTCTTTGCAGTGAGGCCCCAGCCCAGGGCCAGGGGCCCCTGGGCACATCCTTTTTCCATTTTCCCTGGGAAAGAAAAGTCAGCAGTCCAGGTTCCTGATGTCAGTCTGTAGGGCTCCCTTGGGTCTATCAGGGCAGCACAAGTTTGAGGTGGGGACAACTTCGGTGTGGGGTCCATCCTTCGATATAAGGATTCTTTGCAGTGAGGCCCCAGCCCAGGGCCAGGGGCCCCTGGGCACATCCTTTTTCCATTTTCCCTGGGAAAGAAAACTCAGCAGTCCAGGTTCCTGATGTCAGTTTGTAGGGCTCCCTTGGGTCTATCAGGGCAGCACAAGTTTGAGGTGGGGACGACTTCGGTGTGGGGTCCATCCTTCGATATAAGGATTCTTTGCAGTCAGGGCCAGGGTCCCAGGGCCAGGGGCCCCTGGGCACATCCTTTTTCCATTTTCCCTGGGAAAGAAAACTCAGCAGTCCAGGTTCCTGATGTCAGTTTGTAGGGCTCCCTTGGGTCTATCAGGGCAGCACAAGTTTGAGGTGGGGACAACTGCGGTGTGGGGTCCATCCTTCGATATAAGGATTCTTTGCAGTGTGGCCCCAGCCCATGTCTAGGGGCCCCTGGGCACATCCTTTTTCCATTTTCCCTGGGAAAGAAAACTCAGCAGTCCAGGTTCCTGATGTCAGTTTGTAGGGCTCCCTTGGGTCTATCAGGGCAGCACAAGTTTGAGGTGGGGACAACTTCGGTGTGTGGTCCATCCTTCGATATAAGGATTTTTTGCAGTCAGGGCCAGGGGCCCCTGGGCACATCCTTTTTCCATTTTCCCTGGGAAAGAAAACTCAGCAGTCCAGGTTCCTGATGTCAGTTTGTAGGGCTCCCTTGGGTCTATCAGGGCAGCACAAGTTTGAGGTGGGGACAACTGCGGTGTGGGGTCCATCCTTCGATATAAGGATTCTTTGCAGTGTGGCCCCAGCCCATGTCTAGGGGCCCCTGGGCACATCCTTTTTCCATTTTCCCTGGGAAAGAAAACTCAGCAGTCCAGGTTCCTGATGTCAGTTTGTAGGGCTCCCTTGGGTCTATCAGGGCAGCACAAGTTTGAGGTGGGGACAACTTCGGTGTGTGGTCCATCCTTCGATATAAGGATTTTTTGCAGTCAGGGCCAGGGGCCCCTGGGCACATCCTTTTTCCATTTTCCCTGGGAAAGAAAACTCAGCAGTCCAGGTTCCTGATGTCAGTTTGTAGGGCTCCCTTGGGTCTATCAGGGCAGCACAAGTTTGAGGTGGGGACATCTTCGGTGTGGGGTCCATCCTTCGATATAAGGATTCTTTGCAGTGAGGCCCCAGCCCATGTCCAGGGGCCCCTGGGCACATCCTTTTTCCATTTTCCCTGGGAAAGAAAACTCAGCAATCCAGGTTCCTGATGTCAGTTTGTAGGGCTCCCTTGGGTCTATCAGGGCAGCACAAGTTTGAGGTGGGGACAACTTCGGTTTGGGGTCCATCCTTCCATATAAGGATTCTTTGCAGTCAGGGCCAGGGGCCCCTGGGCACATCCTTTTTCCATTTTCCCTGGGAAAGAAAACTCAGCAGTCCAGGTTCCTGATGTCAGTTTGTAGGGCTCCCTTGGGTCTATCAGGGCAGCACAAGTTTGAGGTGGGGACAACTTCGGTGTGGGGTCCATCCTTCGATATAAGGATTCTTTGCAGTCAGGGCCAGGGGCCCCTGGGCACGTCCTTTTTCCATTTTCCCTGGGAAAGAAAACTCAGCAGTCCAGGTTCCTGATGTCAGTTTGTAGGGCTCCCTTGGGTCTATCAGGGCAGCACAAGTTTGAGGTGGGGACATCTTCGGTGTGGGGTCCATCCTTCGATATAAGGATTCTTTGCAGTGAGGCCCCAGCCCAGGGCCAGGGGCCCCTGGGCACATCCTTTTTCCATTTTCCCTGGGAAAGAAAACTCAGCAGTCCAGGTTCCTGATGTCAGTTTGTAGGGCTCCCTTGGGTCTATCAGGGCAGCACAAGTTTGAGGTGGGGACGACTTCGGTGTGGGGTCCATCCTTCGATATAAGGATTCTTTGCAGTCAGGGCCAGGGTCCCAGGGCCAGGGGCCCCTGGGCACATCCTTTTTCCATTTTCCCTGGGAAAGAAAACTCAGCAGTCCAGGTTCCTGATGTCAGTTTGTAGGGCTCCCTTGGGTCTATCAGGGCAGCACAAGTTTGAGGTGGGGACAACTTCGGTGTGGGGTCCATCCTTCGATATAAGGATTCTTTGCTGTGAGGGCCCAGCCCAGGGCCAGGGAACCCTGGGCACATCCTTTTTCCATTTTCCCTGGGAAAGAAAACTCAGCAGTCCAGGTTCCTGATGTCAGTTTGTAGGGCTCCCTTGGGTCTATCAGGGCAGCACAAGTTTGAGGTGGGGACAACTTCGGTGTGGGGTCCATCCTTCGATATAAGGATTCTTTGCAGTGAGGCCGCAGCCCAGGGCCAGGGAACCCTGGGCACATCCTTTTTCCATTTTCCCTGGGAAAGAAAACTCAGCAGTCCAGGTTCCTGATGTCAGTTTGTAGGGCTCCCTTGGGTCTATCAGGGCAGCACAAGTTTGAGGTGGGGACATCTTTGGTGTGGGGTCCATCCTTCGATATAAGGATTTTTTGCAGTCAGGGCCAGGGGCCCCTGGGCACATCCTTTTTCCATTTTCCCTGGGAAAGAAAACTCAGCAGTCCAGGTTCCTGATGTCAGTTTGTAGGGCTCCCTTGGGTGTATGAGGGCAGCACAAGTTTGAGGTGGGGACATCTTTGGTGTGGGGTCCATCCTTCGATATAAGGATTTTTTGCAGTCAGGGCCAGGGGCCCCTGGGCACATCCTTTTTCCATTTTCCCTGGGAAAGAAAACTCAGCAGTCCAGGTTCCTGATGTCAGTTTGTAGGGCTCTCTTGGGTCTATCAGGTCAGCACAAGTTTGAGGTGGGGACAACTTCGGTGTGGGGTCCATCCTTCGATATAAGGATTCTTTGCAGTCAGGGCCAGGGTCCCAGGGCCAGGGGCCCCTGGGCACATCCTTTTTCCATTTTCCCTGGGAAAGAAAACTCAGCAGTCCAGTTTCCTGATGTCAGTTTGTAGGGCTCCCTTGGGTCTATCAGGGCAGCACAAGTTTGAGGTGGGGACAACTTCGGTGTGGGGTCCATCCTTCGATATAAGGATTCTTTGCAGTGAGGCCCCAGCCCAGGGCCAGGGCCCCTGGGCACATCCTTTTTCCATTTTCCCTGGGAAAGAAAACTCAGCAGTCCAGGTTCCTGATGTCAGTTTGTAGGGCTCCCTTGGGTCTATCAAGGCAGCACAAGTTTGAGGTGGGGACAACTTCGGTGTGGGGTCCATCCATCGATATAAGGATTTTTTGCAGTCAGGGCCAGGGGCCCCCGGGCACATCCTTTTTCCATTTTCCCTGGGAAAGAAAACTCAGGAGTCCAGGTTCCTGATGTCAGTTTGTAGGGCTCCCTTGGGTCTATCAGGGCAGCACAAGTTTGAGGTGGGGACATCTTCGGTGTGGGGTCCATCCTTTGATATAAGGATTCTTTGCAGTCAGGGCCAGGGGCCCCTGGGCACATCCTTTTTCCATTTTCCCTGGGAAAGAAAACTCAGCAGTCCAGGTTCCTGATGTCAGTTTGTAGGGCTCCCTTGGGTGTATGAGGGCAGCACAAGTTTGAGGTGGGGACAACTTCGGTGTGGGGTCCATCCTTCGATATAAGGATTTTTTGCAGTCAGGGCCAGGGGCCCCCGGGCACATCCTTTTTCCATTTTCCCTGGGAAAGAAAACTCAGGAGTCCAGGTTCCTGATGTCAGTTTGTAGGGCTCCCTTGGGTCTATCAGGGCAGCACAAGTTTGAGGTGGGGACAACTTCGGTGTGGGGTCCATCCTTCGATATAAGGATTCTTTGCAGTGAGGCCCCAGCCGAGGGCCAGGGGCCCCTGGGCACATCCTTTTTCCATTTTCCCTGGGAAAGAAAACTCAGCAGTCCAGGTTCCTGATGTCAGTTTGTAGGGCTCCCTTGGGTCTATCAGGGCAGCACAAGTTTGAGGTGGGGACAACTTCGGTGTGGGGTCCATCCTTCGATATAAGGATTCTTTGCAGTGTGGCCCCAGCCCATGTCTAGGGGCCCCTGGGCACATCCTTTTTCCATTTTCCCTGGGAAAGAAAACTCAGCAGTCCAGGTTCCTGATGTCAGTTTGTAGGGCTCCCTTGGGTCTATCAGGGCAGCACAAGTTTGAGGTGGGGACAACTTCGGTGTGGGGTCCATCCTTCGATATAAGGATTTTTTGCAGTCAGGGCCAGGGGCCCCTGGGCACATCCTTTTTCCATTTTCCCTGGGAAAGAAAACTCAGCAGTCCAGGTTCCTGATGTCAGTTTGTAGGGCTCCCTTGGGTCTATCAGGGCAGCACAAGTTTGAGGTGGGGACAACTTCGGTTTGGGGTCCATCCTTCGATATAAGGATTCTTTGCAGTCAGGGCCAGGGGCCCCTGGGCACATCCTTTTTCCATTTTCCCTGGGAAAGAAAACTCAGCAGTCCAGGTTCCTGATGTCAGTTTGTAGGGCTCCCTTGGGTCTATCAGGGCAGCACAAGTTTGAGGTGGGGACAACTTCGGTGTGGGGTCCATCCTTCGATATAAGGATTCTTTGCAGTCAGGGCCAGGGGCCCCTGGGCACGTCCTTTTTCCATTTTCCCTGGGAAAGAAAAGTCAGCAGTCCAGGTTCCTGATGTCAGTCTGTAGGGCTCCCTTGGGTCTATCAGGGCAGCACAAGTTTGAGGTGGGGACAACTTCGGTGTGGGGTCCATCCTTCGATATAAGGATTCTTTGCAGTGAGGCCCCAGCCCAGGGCCAGGGGCCCCTGGGCACATCCTTTTTCCATTTTCCCTGGGAAAGAAAACTCAGCAGTCCAGGTTCCTGATGTCAGTTTGTAGGGCTCCCTTGGGTCTATCAGGGCAGCACAAGTTTGAGGTGGGGACGACTTCGGTGTGGGGTCCATCCTTCGATATAAGGATTCTTTGCAGTCAGGGCCAGGGTCCCAGGGCCAGGGGCCCCTGGGCACATCCTTTTTCCATTTTCCCTGGGAAAGAAAACTCAGCAGTCCAGGTTCCTGATGTCAGTTTGTAGGGCTCCCTTGGGTCTATCAGGGCAGCACAAGTTTGAGGTGGGGACAACTGCGGTGTGGGGTCCATCCTTCGATATAAGGATTCTTTGCAGTGTGGCCCCAGCCCATGTCTAGGGGCCCCTGGGCACATCCTTTTTCCATTTTCCCTGGGAAAGAAAACTCAGCAGTCCAGGTTCCTGATGTCAGTTTGTAGGGCTCCCTTGGGTCTATCAGGGCAGCACAAGTTTGAGGTGGGGACAACTTCGGTGTGTGGTCCATCCTTCGATATAAGGATTTTTTGCAGTCAGGGCCAGGGGCCCCTGGGCACATCCTTTTTCCATTTTCCCTGGGAAAGAAAACTCAGCAGTCCAGGTTCCTGATGTCAGTTTGTAGGGCTCCCTTGGGTCTATCAGGGCAGCACAAGTTTGAGGTGGGGACAACTGCGGTGTGGGGTCCATCCTTCGATATAAGGATTCTTTGCAGTGTGGCCCCAGCCCATGTCTAGGGGCCCCTGGGCACATCCTTTTTCCATTTTCCCTGGGAAAGAAAACTCAGCAGTCCAGGTTCCTGATGTCAGTTTGTAGGGCTCCCTTGGGTCTATCAGGGCAGCACAAGTTTGAGGTGGGGACAACTTCGGTGTGTGGTCCATCCTTCGATATAAGGATTTTTTGCAGTCAGGGCCAGGGGCCCCTGGGCACATCCTTTTTCCATTTTCCCTGGGAAAGAAAACTCAGCAGTCCAGGTTCCTGATGTCAGTTTGTAGGGCTCCCTTGGGTCTATCAGGGCAGCACAAGTTTGAGGTGGGGACATCTTCGGTGTGGGGTCCATCCTTCGATATAAGGATTCTTTGCAGTGAGGCCCCAGCCCATGTCCAGGGGCCCCTGGGCACATCCTTTTTCCATTTTCCCTGGGAAAGAAAACTCAGCAATCCAGGTTCCTGATGTCAGTTTGTAGGGCTCCCTTGGGTCTATCAGGGCAGCACAAGTTTGAGGTGGGGACAACTTCGGTTTGGGGTCCATCCTTCCATATAAGGATTCTTTGCAGTCAGGGCCAGGGGCCCCTGGGCACATCCTTTTTCCATTTTCCCTGGGAAAGAAAACTCAGCAGTCCAGGTTCCTGATGTCAGTTTGTAGGGCTCCCTTGGGTCTATCAGGGCAGCACAAGTTTGAGGTGGGGACAACTTCGGTGTGGGGTCCATCCTTCGATATAAGGATTCTTTGCAGTCAGGGCCAGGGGCCCCTGGGCACGTCCTTTTTCCATTTTCCCTGGGAAAGAAAACTCAGCAGTCCAGGTTCCTGATGTCAGTTTGTAGGGCTCCCTTGGGTCTATCAGGGCAGCACAAGTTTGAGGTGGGGACATCTTCGGTGTGGGGTCCATCCTTCGATATAAGGATTCTTTGCAGTGAGGCCCCAGCCCAGGGCCAGGGGCCCCTGGGCACATCCTTTTTCCATTTTCCCTGGGAAAGAAAAGTCAGCAGTCCAGGTTCCTGATGTCAGTCTGTAGGGCTCCCTTGGGTCTATCAGGGCAGCACAAGTTTGAGGTGGGGACAACTTCGGTGTGGGGTCCATCCTTCGATATAAGGATTCTTTGCAGTGAGGCCCCAGCCCAGGGCCAGGGGCCCCTGGGCACATCCTTTTTCCATTTTCCCTGGGAAAGAAAACTCAGCAGTCCAGGTTCCTGATGTCAGTTTGTAGGGCTCCCTTGGGTCTATCAGGGCAGCACAAGTTTGAGGTGGGGACGACTTCGGTGTGGGGTCCATCCTTCGATATAAGGATTCTTTGCAGTCAGGGCCAGGGTCCCAGGGCCAGGGGCCCCTGGGCACATCCTTTTTCCATTTTCCCTGGGAAAGAAAACTCAGCAGTCCAGGTTCCTGATGTCAGTTTGTAGGGCTCCCTTGGGTCTATCAGGGCAGCACAAGTTTGAGGTGGGGACAACTTCGGTGTGGGGTCCATCCTTCGATATAAGGATTCTTTGCTGTGAGGTCCCAGCCCAGGGCCAGGGAACCCTGGGCACATCCTTTTTCCATTTTCCCTGGGAAAGAAAACTCAGCAGTCCAGGTTCCTGATGTCAGTTTGTAGGGCTCCCTTGGGTCTATCAGGGCAGCACAAGTTTGAGGTGGGGACAACTTCGGTGTGGGGTCCATCCTTCGATATAAGGATTCTTTGCAGTGAGGCCGCAGCCCAGGGCCAGGGAACCCTGGGCACATCCTTTTTCCATTTTCCCTGGGAAAGAAAACTCAGCAGTCCAGGTTCCTGATGTCAGTTTGTAGGGCTCCCTTGGGTGTATGAGGGCAGCACAAGTTTGAGGTGGGGACATCTTTGGTGTGGGGTCCATCCTTCGATATAAGGATTTTTTGCAGTCAGGGCCAGGGGCCCCTGGGCACATCCTTTTTCCATTTTCCCTGGGAAAGAAAACTCAGCAGTCCAGGTTCCTGATGTCAGTTTGTAGGGCTCCCTTGGGTCTATCAAGGCAGCACAAGTTTGAGGTGGGGACAACTTCGGTGTGGGGTCCATCCTTTGATATAAGAATTTTTGGCAGTCAGGTCCAGGGTTCCCTGGGCACATCCTTTTTCCATTTTCCCTGGGAAAGAAAACTCAGCAGTCCAGGTTCCTGATGTCAGTTTGTAGGGCTCCCTTGGGTCTATCAGGGCAGCACAAGTTTGAGGTGGGGACAACTTCGGTGTGGGGTCCATCCATCGATATAAGGATTTTTTGCAGTCAGGGCCAGGGGCCCCCGGGCACATCCTTTTTCCATTTTCCCTGGGAAAGAAAACTCAGGAGTCCAGGTTCCTGATGTCAGTTTGTAGGGCTCCCTTGGGTCTATCAGGGCAGCACAAGTTTGAGGTGGGGACATCTTCGGTGTGGGGTCCATCCTTCGATATAAGGATTCTTTGCAGTCAGGGCCAGGGGCCCCTGGGCACATCCTTTTTCCATTTTCCCTGGGAAAGAAAACTCAGCAGTCCAGGTTCCTGATGTCAGTTTGTAGGGCTCCCTTGGGTGTATGAGGGCAGCACAAGTTTGAGGTGGGGACAACTTCGGTGTGGGGTCCATCCTTCGATATAAGGATTTTTTGCAGTCAGGGCCAGGGGCCCCCGGGCACATCCTTTTTCCATTTTCCCTGGGAAAGAAAACTCAGGAGTCCAGGTTCCTGATGTCAGTTTGTAGGGCTCCCTTGGGTCTATCAGGGCAGCACAAGTTTGAGGTGGGGACAACTTCGGTGTGGGGTCCATCCTTCGATATAAGGATTCTTTGCAGTCAGGGCCAGGGTCCCAGGGCCAGGGGCCCCTGGGCACATCCTTTTTCCATTTTCCCTGGGAAAGAAAACTCAGCAGTCCAGGTTCCTGATGTCAGTTTGTAGGGCTCCCTTGGGTCTATCAGGGCAGCACAAGTTTGAGGTGGGGACAACTTCGGTGTGGGGTCCATCCTTCGATATAAGGATTCTTTGCAGTGAGGCCCCAGCCCAGGGCCAGGGGCCCCTGGGCACATCCTTTTTCCATTTTCCCTGGGAAAGAAAACTCAGCAGTCCAGGTTCCTGATGTCAGTTTGTAGGGCTCCCTTGGGTCTATCAAGGCAGCACAAGTTTGAGGTGGGGACAACTTCGGTGTGGGGTCCATCCTTCGATATAAGGATTTTTTGCAGTCAGGGCCAGGGGCCCCTGGGCACATCCTTTTTCCATTTTCCCTGGGAAAGAAAACTCAGCAGTCCAGGTTCCTGATGTCAGTTTGTAGGGCTCCCTTGGGTCTATCAGGGCAGCACAAGTTTGAGGTGGGGACAACTTCGGTGTGGGGTCCATCCTTCGATATAAGGATTCTTTGCAGTCAGGGCCAGGGGCCCCTGGGCACGTCCTTTTTCCATTTTCCCTGGGAAAGAAAACTCAGCAGTCCAGGTTCCTGATGTCAGTTTGTAGGGCTCCCTTGGGTCTATCAGGGCAGCACAAGTTTGAGGTGGGGACATCTTCGGTGTGGGGTCCATCCTTCGATATAAGGATTCTTTGCAGTGAGGCCCCAGCCCAGGGCCAGGGGCCCCTGGGCACATCCTTTTTCCATTTTCCCTGGGAAAGAAAAGTCAGCAGTCCAGGTTCCTGATGTCAGTCTGTAGGGCTCCCTTGGGTCTATCAGGGCAGCACAAGTTTGAGGTGGGGACAACTTCGGTGTGGGGTCCATCCTTCGATATAAGGATTCTTTGCAGTGTGGCCCCAGCCCAGGGCCAGGGGCCCCTGGGCACATCCTTTTTCCATTTTCCCTGGGAAAGAAAACTCAGCAGTCCAGGTTCCTGATGTCAGTTTGTAGGGCTCCCTTGGGTCTATCAGGGCAGCACAAGTTTGAGGTGGGGACAACTTCGGTGTGGGGTCCATCCTTCAATATAAGGATTCTTTGCAGTGAGGCCCCAGCCCAGGGCCAGGGGCCCCTGGGCCCATCCTTTTTCCATTTTCCCTGGGAAAGAAAACTCAGCAGTCCAGGTTCCTGATGTCAGTTTGTAGGGTTCCCTTGGGTCTATCAGGGCAGCACAAGTTTGAGGTGGGGACAGCTTCGGTGTGGGGTCCATCCTCCGTTATAAGGATTCTTTGCAGTCAGGGCCAGGGGCCCCTGGGCACATCCTTTTTCCATTTTCCCTGGGAAAGAAAACTCAGCAGTCCAGGTTCCTGATGTCAGTTTGTAGGGTTCCCTTGGGTCTATCAGGGCAGCACAAGTTTGAGGTGGGGACAACTTCGGTGTGGGGTCCATCCTTCGATATAAGGATTTTTTGCAGTCAGGGCCAGGGGCCCCTGGGCACATCCTTTTTCCATTTTCCCTGGGAAAGAAAACTCAGCAGTCCAGGTTCCTGATGTCAGTTTGTAGGGCTCCCTTGGGTCTATCAGGGCAGCACAAGTTTGAGGTGGGGACAGCTTCGGTGTGGGGTCCATCCTCCGTTATAAGGATTCTTTGCAGTCAGGGCCAGGGGCCCCTGGGCACATCCTTTTTCCATTTTCCCTGGGAAAGAAAACTCAGCAGTCCAGGTTCCTGATGTCAGTTTGTAGGGCTCCCTTTGGTGTATGAGGGCAGCACAAGTTTGAGGTGGGGACATCTTCGGTGTGGGGTCCATCCTTCGATATATGGATTTTTTGCAGTCAGGGCCAGGGGCCCCTGGGCACATCCTTTTTCCATTTTCCCTGGGAAAGAAAACTCAGCAGTCCAGGTTCCTGATGTCAGTTTGTAGGGCTCCCTTGGGTCTATCAGGGCAGCACAAGTTTGAGTTGGGGACAACTTCGGTGTGAGGTCCATCCTTCGATATAAGGATTCTTTGCAGTCAGGGCCAGGGGCCCCTGTGCACATCCTTTTTCCATTTTCCCTGGGAAAGAAAACTCAGCAGTCCAGGTTCCTGATGTCAGTTTGTAGGGCTCCCTTGGGTCTATCAGGGCAGCACAAGTTTGAGGTGGGGACAGCTTCGGTGTGGGGTCCATCCTTCGATATAAGAATTTTTGGCAGTCAGGTCCAGGGTTCCCTGGGCACATCCTTTTTCCATTTTCCCTGGGAAAGAAAACTCAGCAGTCCAGGTTCCTGATGTCAGTTTGTAGGGCTCCCTTGGGTGTATCGGGGCAGCACAAGTTTGAGGTGGGGACAACTTCGGTGTGGGGTCCATCCTTCGATATAAGGATTCTTTGCAGTCAGGGCCAGGGGCCCCTGGGCACATCCTTTTTCCATTTTCCCTGGGAAAGAAAACTCAGCAGTCCAGGTTCCTGATGTCAGTTTGTAGGGCTCCCTTGGGTCTATCAGGGCAGCACAAGTTTGAGGTGGGGACAACTTCGGTGTGGGGTCCATCCATCGATATAAGGATTTTTTGCAGTCAGGGCCAGGGGCCCCTGGGCACATCCTTTTTCCATTTTCCCTGGGAAAGAAAACTCAGCAGTCCAGGTTCCTGATGTCAGTTTGTAGGGCTCCCTTGGGTCTATCAGGGCAGCACAAGTTTGAGGTGGGGACATCTTCGGTGTGGGGTCCATCCTTCGATATAAGGATTCTTTGCAGTGAGGCCCCAGCCCATGTCCAGGGGCCCCTGGGCACATCCTTTTTCCATTTTCCCTGGGAAAGAAAACTCAGCAGTCCAGGTTCCTGATGTCAGTTTGTAGGGCTCCCTTGGGTCTATCAAGGCAGCACAAGTTTGAGGTGGGGACAACTTCGGTGTGGGGTCCATCCTTCGATATAAGGATTTTTTGCAGTCAGGGCCAGGGGCCCCTGGGCACATCCTTTTTCCATTTTCCCTGGGAAAGAAAACTCAGCAGTCCAGGTTCCTGATGTCAGTTTGTAGGGCTCCCTTGGGTCTATCAGGGCAGCACAAGTTTGAGGTGGGGACAACTTCGGTGTGGGGTCCATCCTTCGATATAAGGATTCTTTGCAGTCAGGGCCAGGGGCCCCTGGGCACGTCCTTTTTCCATTTTCCCTGGGAAAGAAAACTCAGCAGTCCAGGTTCCTGATGTCAGTTTGTAGGGCTCCCTTGGGTCTATCAGGGCAGCACAAGTTTGAGGTGGGGACAACTTCGGTGTGGGGTCCATCCTTCGATATAAGGATTCTTTGCAGTGAGGCCCCAGCCCAGGGCCAGGGGCCCCTGGGCACATCCTTTTTCCATTTTCCCTGGGAAAGAAAAGTCAGCAGTCCAGGTTCCTGATGTCAGTCTGTAGGGCTCCCTTGGGTCTATCAGGGCAGCACAAGTTTGAGGTGGGGACAACTTCGGTGTGGGGTCCATCCTTCGATATAAGGATTCTTTGCAGTGAGGCCCCAGCCCATGTCCAGGGGCCCCTGGGCACATCCTTTTTCCATTTTCCCTGGGAAAGAAAACTCAGCAGTCCAGGTTCCTGATGTCAGTTTGTAGGGCTCCCTTGGGTCTATCAGGGCAGCACAAGTTTGAGGTGGGGACAACTTCGGTGTGGGGTCCATCCTTCAATATAAGGATTCTTTGCAGTGAGGCCCCAGCCCAGGGCCAGGGGCCCCTGGGCCCATCCTTTTTCCATTTTCCCTGGGAAAGAAAACTCAGCAGTCCAGGTTCCTGATGTCAGTTTGTAGGGTTCCCTTGGGTCTATCAGGGCAGCACAAATTTGAGGTGGGGACAACTTTGGTGTGGGGTCCATCCTTCGATATAAGGATTCTTTGCAGTGTGGCCCCAGCCCATGTCCAGGGGCCCCTGGGCACCTCCTTTTTCCATTTTCCCTGGGAAAGAAAACTCAGCAGTCCAGGTTCCTGATGTCAGTTTGTAGGGCTCCCTTGGGTCTATCAGGGCAGCACAAGTTTGAGGTGGGGACAACTTCGGTGTGGGGTCCATCCATCGATATAAGGATTTTTTGCAGTCAGGGCCAGGGGCCCCCGGGCACATCCTTTTTCCATTTTCCCTGGGAAAGAAAACTCAGGAGTCCAGGTTCCTGATGTCAGTTTGTAGGGCTCCCTTGGGTCTATCAGGGCAGCACAAGTTTGAGGTGGGGACATCTTCGGTGTGGGGTCCATCCTTCGATATAAGGATTCTTTGCAGTGAGGCCCCAGCCCATGTCCAGGGGCCCCTGGGCACATCCTTTTTCCATTTTCCCTGGGAAAAAAAACTCAGCAATCCAGGTTCCTGATGTCAGTTTGTAGGGCTCCCTTGGGTCTATCAGGGCAGCACAAGTTTGAGGTGGGGACAACTTCGGTGTGGGGTCCATCCTTCATTATAAGGATTCTTTGCAGTCAGGGCCAGGGGCCCCTGTGCACATCCTGTTTCCATTTTCCCTGGGAAAGGAAACTCAGCAGTCCAGGTTCCTGATGTCAGTTTGTAGGGTTCACTTGGGTCTATCAGGGCAGCACAAGTTTGAGGTGGGGACAACTTCGGTGTGGGGTCCATCCTTCAATATAAGGATTCTTTGCTGTGAGGCCCCAGCCCAGGGCCAGGGGCCCCTGGGCACATCCTTTTTCCATTTTCCCTGGGAAAGAAAACTCAGCAGTCCAGGTTCCTGATGTCAGTTTGTAGGGCTCCCTTGGGTGTATGAGGGCAGCACAAGTTTGAGGTGGGGACATCTTCGGTGTGGGGTCCATCCTTCGATATAAGGATTTTTTGCAGTCAGGGCCAGGGGCCCCCGGGCACATCCTTTTTCCATTTTCCCTGGGAAAGAAAACTCAGGAGTCCAGGTTCCTGATGTCAGTTTGTAGGGCTCCCTTGGGTCTATCAGGGCAGCACAAGTTTGAGGTGGGGACAACTTCGGTGTGGGGTCCATCCTTCGATATAAGGATTCTTTGCAGTCAGGGCCAGGGTCCCAGGGCCAGGGGCCCCTGGGCACATCCTTTTTCCATTTTCCCTGGGAAAGAAAACTCAGCAGTCCAGGTTCCTGATGTCAGTTTGTAGGGTTCCCTTGGGTCTATCAGGGCAGCACAAGTTTGAGGTGGGGACAACTTCGGTGTGGGGTCCATCCTTCGATATAAGGATTCTTTGCAGTGAGGCCCCAGCCCAGGGCCAGGGGCCCCTGGGCACATCCTTTTTCCATTTTCCCTGGGAAAGAAAACTCAGCAGTCCAGGTTCCTGATGTCAGTTTGTAGGGCTCCCTTGGGTCTATCAAGGCAGCACAAGTTTGAGGTGGGGACAACTTCGGTGTGGGGTCCATCCTTCGATATAAGGATTTTTTGCAGTCAGGGCCAGGGGCCCCTGGGCACATCCTTTTTCCATTTTCCCTGGGAAAGAAAACTCAGCAGTCCAGGTTCCTGATGTCAGTTTGTAGGGCTCCCTTGGGTCTATCAGGGCAGCACAAGTTTGAGGTGGGGACAACTTCGGTGTGGGGTCCATCCTTCGATATAAGGATTCTTTGCAGTCAGGGCCAGGGGCCCCTGGGCACGTCCTTTTTCCATTTTCCCTGGGAAAGAAAACTCAGCAGTCCAGGTTCCTGATGTCAGTTTGTAGGGCTCCCTTGGGTCTATCAGGGCAGCACAAGTTTGAGGTGGGGACATCTTCGGTGTGGGGTCCATCCTTCGATATAAGGATTCTTTGCAGTGAGGCCCCAGCCCAGGGCCAGGGGCCCCTGGGCACATCCTTTTTCCATTTTCCCTGGGAAAGAAAACTCAGCAGTCCAGGTTCCTGATGTCAGTCTGTAGGGCTCCCTTGGGTCTATCAGGGCAGCACAAGTTTGAGGTGGGGACAACTTCGGTGTGGGGTCCATCCTTCGATATAAGGATTCTTTGCAGTGTGGCCCCAGCCCAGGGCCAGGGGCCCCTGGGCACATCCTTTTTCCATTTTCCCTGGGAAAGAAAACTCAGCAGTCCAGGTTCCTGATGTCAGTTTGTAGGGTTCCCTTGGGTCTATCAGGGCAGCACAAGTTTGAGGTGGGGACAGCTTCGGTGTGGGGTCCATCCTCCGTTATAAGGATTTTTTGCAGTCAGGGCCAGGGGCCCCTGGGCACATCCTTTTTCCATTTTCCCTGGGAAAGAAAACTCAGCAGTCCAGGTTCCTGATGTCAGTTTGTAGGGCTCCCTTGGGTCTATCAGGGCAGCACAAGTTTGAGGTGGGGACAACTTCGGTGTGGGGTCCATCCTTCGATATAAGGATTTTTTGCAGTCAGGGCCAGGGGCCCCTGGGCACATCCTTTTTCCATTTTCCCTGGGAAAGAAAACTCAGCAGTCCAGGTTCCTGATGTCAGTTTGTAGGGCTCCCTTGGGTCTATCAGGGCAGCACAAGTTTGAGGTGGGGACAACTTCGGTGTGGGGTCCATCCTTCGATATAAGGATTCTTTGCAGTCAGGGCCAGGGGCCCCTGGGCACGTCCTTTTTCCATTTTCCCTGGGAAAGAAAACTCAGCAGTCCAGGTTCCTGATGTCAGTTTGTAGGGCTCCCTTGGGTCTATCAGGGCAGCACAAGTTTGAGGTGGGGACAACTTCGGTGTGGGGTCCATCCTTCGATATAAGGATTCTTTGCAGTGAGGCCCCAGCCCAGGGCCAGGGGCCCCTGGGCACATCCTTTTTCCATTTTCCCTGGGAAAGAAAAGTCAGCAGTCCAGGTTCCTGATGTCAGTCTGTAGGGCTCCCTTGGGTCTATCAGGGCAGCACAAGTTTGAGGTTGGGACAACTTCGGTGTGGGGGCCATCCTTCGATATAAGGATTCTTTGCAGTGAGGCCCCAGCCCATGTCCAGGGGCCCCTGGGCACATCCTTTTTCCATTTTCCCTGGGAAAGAAAACTCAGCAGTCCAGGTTCCTGATGTCAGTTTGTAGGGCTCCCTTGGGTCTATCAGGGCAGCACAAGTTTGAGGTGGGGACAACTTCGGTGTGGGGTCCATCCTTCAATATAAGGATTCTTTGCAGTGAGGCCCCAGCCCAGGGCCAGGGGCCCCTGGGCCCATCCTTTTTCCATTTTCCCTGGGAAAGAAAACTCAGCAGTCCAGGTTCCTGATGTCAGTTTGTAGGGTTCCCTTGGGTCTATCAGGGCAGCACAAATTTGAGGTGGGGACAACTTTGGTGTGGGGTCCATCCTTCGATATAAGGATTCTTTGCAGTGTGGCCCCAGCCCATGTCCAGGGGCCCCTGGGCACCTCCTTTTTCCATTTTCCCTGGGAAAGAAAACTCAGCAGTCCAGGTTCCTGATGTCAGTTTGTAGGGCTCCCTTGGGTCTATCAGGGCAGCACAAGTTTGAGGTGGGGACAACTTCGGTGTGGGGTCCATCCATCGATATAAGGATTTTTTGCAGTCAGGGCCAGGGGCCCCCGGGCACATCCTTTTTCCATTTTCCCTGGGAAAGAAAACTCAGGAGTCCAGGTTCCTGATGTCAGTTTGTAGGGCTCCCTTGGGTCTATCAGGGCAGCACAAGTTTGAGGTGGGGACATCTTCGGTGTGGGGTCCATCCTTCGATATAAGGATTCTTTGCAGTGAGGCCCCAGCCCATGTCCAGGGGCCCCTGGGCACATCCTTTTTCCATTTTCCCTGGGAAAGAAAACTCAGCAATCCAGGTTCCTGATGTCAGTTTGTAGGGCTCCCTTGGGTCTATCAGGGCAGCACAAGTTTGAGGTGGGGACAACTTCGGTGTGGGGTCCATCCTTCATTATAAGGATTCTTTGCAGTCAGGGCCAGGGGCCCCTGTGCACATCCTGTTTCCATTTTCCCTGGGAAAGGAAACTCAGCAGTCCAGGTTCCTGATGTCAGTTTGTAGGGTTCACTTGGGTCTATCAGGGCAGCACAAGTTTGAGGTGGGGACAACTTCGGTGTGGGGTCCATCCTTCAATATAAGGATTCTTTGCTGTGAGGCCCCAGCCCAGGGCCAGGGGCCCCTGGGCACATCCTTTTTCCATTTTCCCTGGGAAAGAAAACTCAGCAGTCCAGGTTCCTGATGTCAGTTTGTAGGGCTCCCTTGGGTGTATGAGGGCAGCACAAGTTTGAGGTGGGGACATCTTCGGTGTGGGGTCCATCCTTCGATATAAGGATTTTTTGCAGTCAGGGCCAGGGGCCCCCGGGCACATCCTTTTTCCATTTTCCCTGGGAAAGAAAACTCAGGAGTCCAGGTTCCTGATGTCAGTTTGTAGGGCTCCCTTGGGTCTATCAGGGCAGCACAAGTTTGAGGTGGGGACAACTTCGGTGTGGGGTCCATCCTTCGATATAAGGATTCTTTGCAGTCAGGGCCAGGGTCCCAGGGCCAGGGGCCCCTGGGCACATCCTTTTTCCATTTTCCCTGGGAAAGAAAACTCAGCAGTCCAGGTTCCTGATGTCAGTTTGTAGGGTTCCCTTGGGTCTATCAGGGCAGCACAAGTTTGAGGTGGGGACAACTTCGGTGTGGGGTCCATCCTTCGATATAAGGATTCTTTGCAGTGAGGCCCCAGCCCAGGGCCAGGGGCCCCTGGGCACATCCTTTTTCCATTTTCCCTGGGAAAGAAAACTCAGCAGTCCAGGTTCCTGATGTCAGTTTGTAGGGCTCCCTTGGGTCTATCAAGGCAGCACAAGTTTGAGGTGGGGACAACTTCGGTGTGGGGTCCATCCTTCGATATAAGGATTTTTTGCAGTCAGGGCCAGGGGCCCCTGGGCACATCCTTTTTCCATTTTCCCTGGGAAAGAAAACTCAGCAGTCCAGGTTCCTGATGTCAGTTTGTAGGGCTCCCTTGGGTCTATCAGGGCAGCACAAGTTTGAGGTGGGGACAACTTCGGTGTGGGGTCCATCCTTCGATATAAGGATTCTTTGCAGTCAGGGCCAGGGGCCCCTGGGCACGTCCTTTTTCCATTTTCCCTGGGAAAGAAAACTCAGCAGTCCAGGTTCCTGATGTCAGTTTGTAGGGCTCCCTTGGGTCTATCAGGGCAGCACAAGTTTGAGGTGGGGACATCTTCGGTGTGGGGTCCATCCTTCGATATAAGGATTCTTTGCAGTGAGGCCCCAGCCCAGGGCCAGGGGCCCCTGGGCACATCCTTTTTCCATTTTCCCTGGGAAAGAAAACTCAGCAGTCCAGGTTCCTGATGTCAGTCTGTAGGGCTCCCTTGGGTCTATCAGGGCAGCACAAGTTTGAGGTGGGGACAACTTCGGTGTGGGGTCCATCCTTCGATATAAGGATTCTTTGCAGTGTGGCCCCAGCCCAGGGCCAGGGGCCCCTGGGCACATCCTTTTTCCATTTTCCCTGGGAAAGAAAACTCAGCAGTCCAGGTTCCTGATGTCAGTTTGTAGGGTTCCCTTGGGTCTATCAGGGCAGCACAAGTTTGAGGTGGGGACAGCTTCGGTGTGGGGTCCATCCTCCGTTATAAGGATTCTTTGCAGTCAGGGCCAGGGGCCCCTGGGCACATCCTTTTTCCATTTTCCCTGGGAAAGAAAACTCAGCAGTCCAGGTTCCTGATGTCAGTTTGTAGGGTTCCCTTGGGTCTATCAGGGCAGCACAAGTTTGAGGTGGGGACAACTTCGGTGTGGGGTCCATCCTTCGATATAAGGATTTTTTGCAGTCAGGGCCAGGGGCCCCTGGGCACATCCTTTTTCCATTTTCCCTGGGAAAGAAAACTCAGCAGTCCAGGTTCCTGATGTCAGTTTGTAGGGCTCCCTTGGGTCTATCAGGGCAGCACAAGTTTGAGGTGGGGACAGCTTCGGTGTGGGGTCCATCCTCCGTTATAAGGATTCTTTGCAGTCAGGGCCAGGGGCCCCTGGGCACATCCTTTTTCCATTTTCCCTGGGAAAGAAAACTCAGCAGTCCAGGTTCCTGATGTCAGTTTGTAGGGCTCCCTTTGGTGTATGAGGGCAGCACAAGTTTGAGGTGGGGACAACTTCGGTGTGAGGTCCATCCTTCGATATAAGGATTCTTTGCAGTCAGGGCCAGGGGCCCCTGTGCACATCCTTTTTCCATTTTCCCTGGGAAAGAAAACTCAGCAGTCCAGGTTCCTGATGTCAGTTTGTAGGGCTCCCTTGGGTCTATCAGGGCAGCACAAGTTTGAGGTGGGGACAGCTTCGGTGTGGGGTCCATCCTTCGATATAAGAATTTTTGGCAGTCAGGTCCAGGGTTCCCTGGGCACATCCTTTTTCCATTTTCCCTGGGAAAGAAAACTCAGCAGTCCAGGTTCCTGATGTCAGTTTGTAGGGCTCCCTTGGGTGTATCGGGGCAGCACAAGTTTGAGGTGGGGACAACTTCGGTGTGGGGTCCATCCTTCGATATAAGGATTCTTTGCAGTCAGGGCCAGGGGCCCCTGGGCACATCCTTTTTCCATTTTCCCTGGGAAAGAAAACTCAGCAGTCCAGGTTCCTGATGTCAGTTTGTAGGGCTCCCTTGGGTCTATCAGGGCAGCACAAGTTTGAGGTGGGGACAACTTCGGTGTGGGGTCCATCCTTCAATATAAGGATTCTTTGCAGTGAGGCCCCAGCCCAGGGCCAGGGGCCCCTGGGCCCATCCTTTTTCCATTTTCCCTGGGAAAGAAAACTCAGCAGTCCAGGTTCCTGATGTCAGTTTGTAGGGTTCCCTTGGGTCTATCAGGGCAGCACAAATTTGAGGTGGGGACAACTTTGGTGTGGGGTCCATCCTTCGATATAAGGATTCATTGCAGTGTGGCCCCAGCCCATGTCCAGGGGCCCCTGGGCACCTCCTTTTTCCATTTTCCCTGGGAAAGAAAACTCAGCAGTCCAGGTTCCTGATGTCAGTTTGTAGGGCTCCCTTGGGTCTATCAGGGCAGCACAAGTTTGAGGTGGGGACAACTTCGGTGTGGGGTCCATCCATCGATATAAGGATTTTTTGCAGTCAGGGCCAGGGGCCCCTGGGCACATCCTTTTTCCATTTTCCCTGGGAAAGAAAACTCAGCAGTCCAGGTTCCTGATGTCAGTTTGTAGGGCTCCCTTGGGTCTATCAGGGCAGCACAAGTTTGAGGTGGGGACATCTTCGGTGTGGGGTCCATCCTTCGATATAAGGATTCTTTGCAGTGAGGCCCCAGCCCATGTCCAGGGGCCCCTGGGCACATCCTTTTTCCATTTTCCCTGGGAAAGAAAACTCAGCAATCCAGGTTCCTGATGTCAGTTTGTAGGGCTCCCTTGGGTCTATCAGGGCAGCACAAGTTTGAGGTGGGGACAACTTCGGTGTGGGGTCCATCCTTCATTATAAGGATTCTTTGCAGTCAGGGCCAGGGGCCCCTGTGCACATCCTGTTTCCATTTTCCCTGGGAAAGGAAACGCAGCAGTCCAGGTTCCTGATGTCAGTTTGTAGGGCTCCCTTGGGTCTATCAGGGCAGCACAAGTTTGAGGTGGGGACAACTTCGGTGTGGGGTCCATCCTTCGATATAAGGATTCTTTGCAGTCAGGGCCAGGGGCCCCTGGGCACATCCTTTTTCCATTTTCCCTGGGAAAGAAAACTCAGCAGTCCAGGTTCCTGATGTCAGTTTGTAGGGCTCCCTTGGGTGTATGAGGGCAGCACAAGTTTGAGGTGGGGACATCTTCGGTGTGGGGTCCATCCTTCGATATAAGGATTTTTTGCAGTCAGGGCCAGGGGCCCACGGGCACATCCTTTTTCCATTTTCCCTGGGAAAGAAAACTCAGCAGTCCAGGTTCCTGATGTCAGTTTGTCGGGCTCCCTTGGGTCTATCAGGGCAGCACAAGTTTGAGGTGGGGACAACTTCGGTGTGGGGTCCATCCTTCGATAAAAGGATTCTTTGCAGTCAGGGCCAGGGTCCCAGGGCCAGGGGCCCCTGGGCACATCCTTTTTCCATTTTCCCTGGGAAAGAAAACTCAGCAGTCCAGGTTCCTGATGTCAGTTTGTAGGGCTCCCTTGGGTCTATCAGGGCAGCACAAGTTTGAGGTGGGGACAACTTCGGTGTGGGGTCCATCCTTCGATATAAGGATTCTTTGCAGTCAGGGCCAGGGGCCCCTGGGCACGTCCTTTTTCCATTTTCCCTGGGAAAGAAAACTCAGCAGTCCAGGTTCCTGATGTCAGTTTGTAGGGCTCCCTTTGGTGTATGAGGGCAGCACAAGTTTGAGGTGGGGACATCTTCGGTGTGGGGTCCATCCTTCGATATAAGGATTCTTTGCAGTGAGGCCCCAGCCCAGGGCCAGGGGCCCCTGGGCACATCCTTTTTCCATTTTCCCTGGGAAAGAAAAGTCAGCAGTCCAGGTTCCTGATGTCAGTCTGTAGGGCTCCCTTGGGTCTATCAGGGCAGCACAAGTTTGAGGTGGGGACAACTTGGGTGTGGGGTCCATCCTTCGATATAAGGATTCTTTGCAGTGAGGCCCCAGCCCAGGGCCAGGGGCCCCTGGGCACATCCTTTTTCCATTTTCCCTGGGAAAGAAAACTCAGCAGTCCAGGTTCCTGATGTCAGTTTGTAGGGCTCCCTTGGGTCTATCAGGGCAGCACAAGTTTGAGGTGGGGACGACTTCGGTGTGGGGTCCATCCTTCGATATAAGGATTCTTTGCAGTCAGGGCCAGGGTCCCAGGGCCAGGGGCCCCTGGGCACATCCTTTTTCCATTTTCCCTGGGAAAGAAAAGTCAGCAGTCCAGGTTCCTGATGTCAGTTTGTAGGGCTCCCTTGGGTCTATCAGGGCAGCACAAGTTTGAGGTGGGGACAACTTCGGTCTGGGGTCCATCCTTCGATATAAGGATTCTTTGCAGTGAGGCCCCAGCCGAGGGCCAGGGGCCCCTGGGCACATCCTTTTTCCATTTTCCCTGGGAAAGAAAACTCAGCAGTCCAGGTTCCTGATGTCAGTTTGTAGGGCTCCCTTGGGTCTATCAGGGCAGCACAAGTTTGAGGTGGGGACAACTTCGGTGTGGGGTCCATCCTTCGATATAAGAATTTTTGGCAGTCAGGGCCAGGGTTCCCTGGGCACATCCTTTTTCCATTTTCCCTGGGAAAGAAAACTCAGCAGTCCAGGTACCTGATGTCAGTTTGTAGGGCTCCCTTGGGTGTATCAGGGCAGCACAAGTTTGAGGTGGGGACAACTTCGGTGTGGGGTCCATCCTTCGATATAAGGATTCTTTGCAGTCAGGGCCAGGGGCCCCTGGGCACATCCTTTTTCCATTTTCCCTGGGAAAGAAAACTCAGCAGTCCAGGTTCCTGATGTCAGTTTGTAGGGCTCCCTTGGGTCTATCAGGGCAGCACAAGTTTGAGGTGGGGACAACTTCGGTGTGGGGTCCATCCTTCGATATAAGGATTCTTTGCAGTCAGGGCCAGGGGCCCCTGGGCACGTCCTTTTTCCATTTTCCCTGGGAAAGAAAACTCAGCAGTCCAGGTTCCTGATGTCAGTTTGTAGGGCTCCCTTGGGTCTATCAGGGCAGCACAAGTTTGAGGTGGGGACATCTTCGGTGTGGGGTCCATCCTTCGATATAAGGATTCTTTGCAGTGAGGCCCCAGCCCAGGGCCAGGGGCCCCTGGGCACATCCTTTTTCCATTTTCCCTGGGAAAGAAAAGTCAGCAGTCCAGGTTCCTGATGTCAGTCTGTAGGGCTCCCTTGGGTCTATCAGGGCAGCACAAGTTTGAGGTGGGGACAACTTCGGTGTGGGGTCCATCCTTCGATATAAGGATTCTTTGCAGTGAGTCCCCAGCCCAGGGCCAGGGGCCCCTGGGCACATCCTTTTTCCATTTTCCCTGGGAAAGAAAACTCAGCAGTCCAGGTTCCTGATGTCAGTTTGTAGGGCTCCCTTGGGTCTATCAGGGCAGCACAAGTTTGAGGTGGGGACATCTTCGGTCTGGGGTCCATCCTTCGATATAAGGATTTTTTGCAGTCAGGGCCAGGGGCCCCTGGGCACATCCTTTTTCCATTTTCCCTGGGAAAGAAAACTCAGCAGTCCAGGTTCCTGATGTCAGTTTGTAGGGCTCCCTTGGGTCTATCAGGGCAGCACAAGTTTGAGGTGGGGACGACTTCGGTGTGGGGTCCATCCTTCGATATAAGGATTCTTTGCAGTCAGGGCCAGGGTCCCAGGGCCAGGGGCCCCTGGGCACATCCTTTTTCCATTTTCCCTGGGAAAGAAAACTCAGCAGTCCAGGTTCCTGATGTCAGTTTGTAGGGCTCCCTTGGGTCTATCAGGGCAGCACAAGTTTGAGGTGGGGACAACTTCGGTGTGGGGTCCATCCTTCGATATAAGGATTCTTTGCAGTGAGGCCCCAGCCCAGGGCCAGGGGCCCCTGGGCACATCCTTTTTCCATTTTCCCTGGGAAAGAAAACTCAGCAGTCCATGTTCCTGATGTCAGTCTGTAGGGCTCCCTTGGGTCTATCAGGGCAGCACAAGTTTGAGGTGGGGACAACTTCGGTGTGGGGTCCATCCTTCGATATAAGGATTCTTTGCAGTGAGGCCCCAGCCCAGGGCCAGGGGCCCCTGGGCACATCCTTTTTCCATTTTCCCTGGGAAAGAAAACTCAGCAGTCCAGGTTCCTGATGTCAGTTTGTAGGGCTCCCTTGGGTCTATCAGGGCAGCACAAGTTTGAGGTGGGGACGACTTCGGTGTGGGGTCCATCCTTCGATATAAGGATTCTTTGCAGTCAGGGCCAGGGTCCCAGGGCCAGGGGCCCCTGGGCACATCCTTTTTCCATTTTCCCTGGGAAAGAAAAGTCAGCAGTCCAGGTTCCTGATGTCAGTTTGTAGGGCTCCCTTGGGTCTATCAGGGCAGCACAAGTTTGAGGTGGGGACAACTTCGGTGTGGGGTCCATCCTTCGATATAAGGATTCTTTGCAGTGAGGCCCCAGCCGAGGGCCAGGGGCCCCTGGGCACATCCTTTTTCCATTTTCCCTGGGAAAGAAAACTCAGCAGTCCAGGTTCCTGATGTCAGTTTGTAGGGCTCCCTTGGGTCTATCAGGGCAGCACAAGTTTGAGGTGGGGACAACTTCGGTGTGGGGTCCATCCTTCGATATAAGAATTTTTGGCAGTCAGGGCCAGGGTTCCCTGGGCACATCCTTTTTCCATTTTCCCTGGGAAAGAAAACTCAGCAGTCCAGGTACCTGATGTCAGTTTGTAGGGCTCCCTTGGGTGTATGAGGGCAGCACAAGTTTGGGGTGGGGACAACTTCGGTGTGGGGTCCATCCTTCGATATAAGGATTTTTTGCAGTCAGGGCCAGGGGCCCCTGGGCACATCCTTTTTCCATTTTCCCTGGGAAAGAAAACTCAGCAGTCCAGGTTCCTGATGTCAGTTTGTAGGGCTCCCTTGGGTCTATCAGGGCAGCACAAGTTTGAGGTGGGGACAACTTCGGTGTGGGGTCCATCCTTCGATATAAGGATTTTTTGCAGTCAGGGCCAGGGGACCCTGGGCACATCCTTTTTCCATTTTCCCTGGGAAAGAAAACTCAGCAGTCCAGGTTCCTGATGTCAGTTTGTAGGGCTCCCTTGGGTCTATCAGGGCAGCACAAGTTTGAGGTGGGGACAACTTCGGTGTGGGGTCCATCCTTCGATATAAGGATTTTTTGCAGTCAGGGCTAGGGGCCCCCGGGCACATCCTTTTTCCATTTTCCCTGGGAAAGAAAACTCAGCAGTCCAGGTTCCTGATGTCAGTTTGTAGGGCTCCCTTGGGTCTATCAGGGCAGCACAGTTTTAAGGTGGGGACAACTTGGGTGTGGGGTCCATCCTTCGATATAAGGATTCTTTGCAGTGAGGCCCCAGCCCAGGGCCAGGGGCCCCTGGGCACATCCTTCTTCCATTTTCCCTGGGAAAGAAAACTCAGCAGTCCAGGTTCCTGATGTCAGTTTGTAGGGCTCCCTTGGGTCTATCAGGGCAGCACAAGTTTGAGGTGGGGACAACTTCGGTGTGGGGTCCATCCTTCGATATAAGGATTCTTTGCAGTGAGGCCCCAGCCCAGGGCCAGGGGCCCCTGGGCACATCCTTTTTCCATTTTCCCTGGGAAAGAAAACTCAGCAGTCCAGGTTCCTGATGTCAGTCTGTAGGGCTCCCTTGGGTCTATCAGGGCAGCACAAGTTTGAGGTGGGGACAACTTCGGTGTGGGGTCCATCCTTCGATATAAGGATTCTTTGCAGTGAGGCCCCAGCCGAGGGCCAGGGGCCCCTGGGCACATCCTTTTTCCATTTTCCCTGGGAAAGAAAACTCAGCAGTCCAGGTTCCTGATGTCAGTTTGTAGGGCTCCCTTGGGTGTATCAGGGCAGCACAAGTTTGAGGTGGGGACAACTTCGGTGTGGGGTCCATCCTTCGATATAAGGATTCTTTGCAGTCAGGGCCAGGGGCCCCTGGGCACATCCTTTTTCCATTTTCCCTGGGAAAGAAAACTCAGCAGTCCAGGTTCCTGATGTCAGTTTGTAGGGCTCCCTTGGGTCTATCAGGGCAGCACAAGTTTGAGGTGGGGACAACTTCGGTGTGGGGTCCATCCTTCGATATAAGGATTCTTTGCAGTCAGGGCCAGGGGCCCCTGGGCACGTCCTTTTTCCATTTTCCCTGGGAAAGAAAACTCAGCAGTCCAGGTTCCTGATGTCAGTTTGTAGGGCTCCCTTGGGTCTATCAGGGCAGCACAAGTTTGAGGTGGGGACAACTTCGGTGTGGGGTCCATCCTTCGATATAAGGATTCTTTGCAGTGAGTCCCCAGCCCAGGGCCAGGGGCCCCTGGGCACATCCTTTTTCCATTTTCCCTGGGAAAGAAAAGTCAGCAGTCCAGGTTCCTGATTTCAGTTTGTAGGGCTCCCTTGGGTCTATCAGGGCAGCACAAGTTTGAGGTGGGGACAACTTCGGTGTGGGGTCCATCCTTCGATATAAGGATTCTTTGCAGTGAGGCCCCAGCCCAGGGCCAGGGGCCCCTGGGCACATCCTTTTTCCATTTTCCCTGGGAAAGAAAAGTCAGCAGTCCAGGTTCCTGATGTCAGTTTGTAGGGCTCCCTTGGGTCTATCAGGGCAGCACAAGTTTGAGGTGGGGACAACTTCGGTGTGGGGTCCATCCTTCGATATAAGGATTCTTTGCAGTCCGGGCCAGGGGCCCCTGGGCACGTCCTTTTTCCATTTTCCCTGGGAAAGAAAACTCAGCAGTCCAGGTTCCTGATGTCAGTTTGTAGGGCTCCCTTGGGTCTATCAGGGCAGCACAAGTTTGAGGTGGGGACAACTTCGGTGTGGGGTCCATCCTTCGATATAAGGATTCTTTGCAGTGAGGCCCCAGCCCAGGGCCAGGGGCCCCTGGGCACATCCTTTTTCCATTTTCCCTGGGAAAGAAAACTCAGCAGTCCAGGTTCCTGATGTCAGTTTGTAGGGCTCCCTTGGGTCTATCAGGGCAGCACAAGTTTGAGGTGGGGACAACTTCGGTGTGGGGTCCATCCTTCGATATAAGGATTCTTTGCAGTGTGGCCCCAGCCCATGTCCAGGGGCCCCTGGGCACATCCTTTTTCCATTTTCCCTGGGAAAGAAAACTCAGCAGTCCAGGTTCCTGATGTCAGTTTGTAGGGCTCCCTTGGGTCTATCAAGGCAGCACAAGTTTGAGGTGGGGACAACTTCGGTGTGGGGTCCATCCTTCGATATAAGGATTTTTTGCAGTCAGGGCCAGGGTCCCAGGGCCAGGGGCCCCTGGGCACATCCTTTTTCCATTTTCCCTGGGAAAGAAAACTCAGCAGTCCAGGTTCCTGATGTCAGTTTGTAGGGCTCCCTTGGGTCTATCAGGGCAGCACAAGTTTGAGGTGGGGACAACTTCGGTGTGGGGTCCATCCTTCGATATAAGGATTCTTTGCAGTGAGGCCCCAGCCCAGGGCCGGGGAACCCTGGGCACATCCTTTTTCCATTTTCCCTGGGAAAGAAAACTCAGCAGTCCAGGTTCCTGATGTCAGTTTGTAGGGCTCCCTTGGGTGTATGAGGGCAGCACAAGTTTGAGGTGGGGACATCTTTGGTGTGGGGTCCATCCTTCGATATAAGGATTTTTTGCAGTCAGGGCCAGGGGCCCCTGGGCACATCCTTTTTCCATTTTCCCTGGGAAAGAAAACTCAGCAGTCCAGGTTCCTGATGTCAGTTTGTAGGGCTCCCTTGGGTCTATCAGGGCAGCACAAGTTTGAGGTGGAGACAACTTCGGTGTGGGGTCCATCCTTCGATATAAGGATTCTTTGCAGTCAGGGCCAGGGTCCCAGGGCCAGGGGCCCCTGGGCACATCCTTTTTCCATTTTCCCTGGGAAAGAAAACTCAGCAGTCCAGGTTCCTGATGTCAGTTTGTAGGGCTCCCTTGGGTCTATCAGGGCAGCACAGTTTTAAGGTGGGGACAACTTGGGTGTGGGGTCCATCCTTCGATATAAGGATTCTTTGCAGTGAGGCCCCAGCCCAGGGCCAGGGGCCCCTGGGCACATCCTTCTTCCATTTTCCCTGGGAAAGAAAACTCAGCAGTCCAGGTTCCTGATGTCAGTTTGTAGGGCTCCCTTGGGTCTATCAGGGCAGCACAAGTTTGAGGTGGGGACAACTTCGGTGTGGGGTCCATCCTTCGATATAAGGATTCTTTGCAGTCAGGGCCAGGGGCCCCTGGGCACATCCTTTTTCCATTTTCCCTGGGAAAGAAAACTCAGCAGTCCAGGTTCCTGATGTCAGTTTGTAGGGCTCCCTTGGGTCTATCAGGGCAGCACAAGTTTGAGGTGGGGACAACTTCGGTGTGGGGTCCATCCTTCGATATAAGGATTCTTTGCAGTGAGGCCCCAGCCCAGGGCCAGGGGCCGCTGGGCACATCCTTTTTCCATTTTCCCTGGGAAAGAAAAGTCAGCAGTCCAGGTTCCTGATGTCAGTTTGTAGGGCTCCCTTGGGTCTATCAGGGCAGCACAAGTTTGAGGTGGGGACAACTTCGGTGTGGGGTCCATCCTTCGATATAAGGATTCTTTGCAGTGAGGCCCCAGCCGAGGGCCAGGGGCCCCTGGGCACATCCTTTTTCCATTTTCCCTGGGAAAGAAAACTCAGCAGTCCAGGTTCCTGATGTCAGTTTGTAGGGCTCCCTTGGGTCTATCAGGGCAGCACAAGTTTGAGGTGGGGACAACTTCGGTGTGGGGTCCATCCTTCGATATAAGGATTCTTTGCAGTGTGGCCCCAGCCCATGTCTAGGGGCCCCTGGGCACATCCTTTTTCCATTTTCCCTGGGAAAGAAAACTCAGCAGTCCAGGTTCCTGATGTCAGTTTGTAGGGCTCCCTTGGGTCTATCAGGGCAGCACAAGTTTGAGGTGGGGACAACTTCGGTGTGGGGTCCATCCTTCGATATAAGGATTTTTTGCAGTCAGGGCCAGGGGCCCCTGGGCACATCCTTTTTCCATTTTCCCTGGGAAAGAAAACTCAGCAGTCCAGGTTCCTGATGTCAGTTTGTAGGGCTCCCTTGGGTCTATCAGGGCAGCACAAGTTTGAGGTGGGGACATCTTCGGTGTGGGGTCCATCCTTCGATATAAGGATTCTTTGCAGTGAGGCCCCAGCCCATGTCCAGGGGCCCCTGGGCACATCCTTTTTCCATTTTCCCTGGGAAAGAAAACTCAGCAATCCAGGTTCCTGATGTCAGTTTGTAGGGCTCCCTTGGGTCTATCAGGGCAGCACAAGTTTGAGGTGGGGACAACTTCGGTTTGGGGTCCATCCTTCGATATAAGGATTCTTTGCAGTCAGGGCCAGGGGCCCCTGGGCACATCCTTTTTCCATTTTCCCTGGGAAAGAAAACTCAGCAGTCCAGGTTCCTGATGTCAGTTTGTAGGGCTCCCTTGGGTCTATCAGGGCAGCACAAGTTTGAGGTGGGGACAACTTCGGTGTGGGGTCCATCCTTCGATATAAGGATTCTTTGCAGTCAGGGCCAGGGGCCCCTGGGCACGTCCTTTTTCCATTTTCCCTGGGAAAGAAAACTCAGCAGTCCAGGTTCCTGATGTCAGTTTGTAGGGCTCCCTTGGGTCTATCAGGGCAGCACAAGTTTGAGGTGGGGACATCTTCGGTGTGGGGTCCATCCTTCGATATAAGGATTCTTTGCAGTGAGGCCCCAGCCCAGGGCCAGGGGCCCCTGGGCACATCCTTTTTCCATTTTCCCTGGGAAAGAAAAGTCAGCAGTCCAGGTTCCTGATGTCAGTCTGTAGGGCTCCCTTGGGTCTATCAGGGCAGCACAAGTTTGAGGTGGGGACAACTTCGGTGTGGGGTCCATCCTTCGATATAAGGATTCTTTGCAGTGAGGCCCCAGCCCAGGGCCAGGGGCCCCTGGGCACATCCTTTTTCCATTTTCCCTGGGAAAGAAAACTCAGCAGTCCAGGTTCCTGATGTCAGTTTGTAGGGCTCCCTTGGGTCTATCAGGGCAGCACAAGTTTGAGGTGGGGACATCTTCGGTCTGGGGTCCATCCTTCGATATAAGGATTTTTTGCAGTCAGGGCCAGGGGCCCCTGGGCACATCCTTTTTCCATTTTCCCTGGGAAAGAAAACTCAGCAGTCCAGGTTCCTGATGTCAGTTTGTAGGGCTCCCTTGGGTCTATCAGGGCAGCACAAGTTTGAGGTGGGGACGACTTCGGTGTGGGGTCCATCCTTCGATATAAGGATTCTTTGCAGTCAGGGCCAGGGTCCCAGGGCCAGGGGCCCCTGGGCACATCCTTTTTCCATTTTCCCTGGGAAAGAAAACTCAGCAGTCCAGGTTCCTGATGTCAGTTTGTAGGGCTCCCTTGGGTCTATCAGGGCAGCACAAGTTTGAGGTGGGGACAACTTCGGTGTGGGGTCCATCCTTCGATATAAGGATTCTTTGCAGTGAGGCCCCAGCCCAGGGCCAGGGAACCCTGGGCACATCCTTTTTCCATTTTCCCTGGGAAAGAAAAGTCAGCAGTCCAGGTTCCTGATTTCAGTTTGTAGGGCTCCCTTGGGTCTATCAGGGCAGCACAAGTTTGAGGTGGGGACAACTTCGGTGTGGGGTCCATCCTTCGATATAAGGATTCTTTGCAGTGAGGCCCCAGCCCAGGGCCAGGGGCCCCTGGGCACATCCTTTTTCCATTTTCCCTGGGAAAGAAAAGTCAGCAGTCCAGGTTCCTGATGTCAGTTTGTAGGGCTCCCTTGGGTCTATCAGGGCAGCACAAGTTTGAGGTGGGGACAACTTCGGTGTGGGGTCCATCCTTCGATATAAGGATTCTTTGCAGTCCGGGCCAGGGGCCCCTGGGCACGTCCTTTTTCCATTTTCCCTGGGAAAGAAAACTCAGCAGTCCAGGTTCCTGATGTCAGTTTGTAGGGCTCCCTTGGGTCTATCAGGGCAGCACAAGTTTGAGGTGGGGACAACTTCGGTGTGGGGTCCATCCTTCGATATAAGGATTCTTTGCAGTGAGGCCCCAGCCCAGGGCCAGGGGCCCCTGGGCACATCCTTTTTCCATTTTCCCTGGGAAAGAAAACTCAGCAGTCCAGGTTCCTGATGTCAGTTTGTATGGCTCCCTTGGGTCTATCAGGGCAGCACAAGTTTGAGGTGGGGACAACTTCGGTGTGGGGTCCATCCTTCGATATAAGGATTCTTTGCAGTGTGGCCCCAGCCCATGTCCAGGGGCCCCTGGGCACATCCTTTTTCCATTTTCCCTGGGAAAGAAAACTCAGCAGTCCAGGTTCCTGATGTCAGTTTGTAGGGCTCCCTTGGGTCTATCAGGGCAGCACAAGTTTGAGGTGGGGACAACTTCGGTGTGGGGTCCATCCTTCGATATAAGGATTCTTTGCAGTGAGGGCCAGGGTCCCAGGGCCAGGGGCCCCTGGGCACATCCTTTTTCCATTTTCCCTGGGAAAGAAAACTCAGCAGTCCAGGTTCCTGATGTCAGTTTGTAGGGCTCCCTTGGGTCTATCAGGGCAGCACAAGTTTGAGGTGGGGACAACTTCGGTGTGGGGTCCATCCTTCGATATAAGGATTCTTTGCAGTGAGGCCCCAGCCCAGGGCCGGGGAACCCTGGGCACATCCTTTTTCCATTTTCCCTGGGAAAGAAAACTCAGCAGTCCAGGTTCCTGATGTCAGTTTGTAGGGCTCCCTTGGGTGTATGAGGGCAGCACAAGTTTGAGGTGGGGACATCTTTGGTGTGGGGTCCATCCTTCGATATAAGGATTTTTTGCAGTCAGGGCCAGGGGCCCCTGGGCACATCCTTTTTCCATTTTCCCTGGGAAAGAAAACTCAGCAGTCCAGGTTCCTGATGTCAGTTTGTAGGGCTCCCTTGGGTCTATCAGGGCAGCACAAGTTTGAGGTGGAGACAACTTCGGTGTGGGGTCCATCCTTCGATATAAGGATTCTTTGCAGTCAGGGCCAGGGTCCCAGGGCCAGGGGCCCCTGGGCACATCCTTTTTCCATTTTCCCTGGGAAAGAAAACTCAGCAGTCCAGGTTCCTGATGTCAGTTTGTAGGGCTCCCTTGGGTCTATCAGGGCAGCACAGTTTTAAGGTGGGGACAACTTGGGTGTGGGGTCCATCCTTCGATATAAGGATTCTTTGCAGTGAGGCCCCAGCCCAGGGCCAGGGGCCCCTGGGCACATCCTTCTTCCATTTTCCCTGGGAAAGAAAACTCAGCAGTCCAGGTTCCTGATGTCAGTTTGTAGGGCTCCCTTGGGTCTATCAGGGCAGCACAAGTTTGAGGTGGGGACAACTTCGGTGTGGGGTCCATCCTTCGATATAAGGATTCTTTGCAGTCAGGGCCAGGGGCCCCTGGGCACATCCTTTTTCCATTTTCCCTGGGAAAGAAAACTCAGCAGTCCAGGTTCCTGATGTCAGTTTGTAGGGCTCCCTTGGGTCTATCAGGGCAGCACAAGTTTGAGGTGGGGACAACTTCGGTGTGGGGTCCATCCTTCGATATAAGGATTCTTTGCAGTGAGGCCCCAGCCCAGGGCCAGGGGCCCCTGGGCACATCCTTTTTCCATTTTCCCTGGGAAAGAAAAGTCAGCAGTCCAGGTTCCTGATGTCAGTTTGTAGGGCTCCCTTGGGTCTATCAGGGCAGCACAAGTTTGAGGTGGGGACAACTTCGGTGTGGGGTCCATCCTTCGATATAAGGATTCTTTGCAGTGAGGCCCCAGCCGAGGGCCAGGGGCCCCTGGGCACATCCTTTTTCCATTTTCCCTGGGAAAGAAAACTCAGCAGTCCAGGTTCCTGATGTCAGTTTGTAGGGCTCCCTTGGGTCTATCAGGGCAGCACAAGTTTGAGGTGGGGACAACTTCGGTGTGGGGTCCATCCTTCGATATAAGGATTCTTTGCAGTGTGGCCCCAGCCCATGTCTAGGGGCCCCTGGGCACATCCTTTTTCCATTTTCCCTGGGAAAGAAAACTCAGCAGTCCAGGTTCCTGATGTCAGTTTGTAGGGCTCCCTTGGGTCTATCAGGGCAGCACAAGTTTGAGGTGGGGACAACTTCGGTGTGGGGTCCATCCTTCGATATAAGGATTTTTTGCAGTCAGGGCCAGGGGCCCCTGGGCACATCCTTTTTCCATTTTCCCTGGGAAAGAAAACTCAGCAGTCCAGGTTCCTGATGTCAGTTTGTAGGGCTCCCTTGGGTCTATCAGGGCAGCACAAGTTTGAGGTGGGGACATCTTCGGTGTGGGGTCCATCCTTCGATATAAGGATTCTTTGCAGTGAGGCCCCAGCCCATGTCCAGGGGCCCCTGGGCACATCCTTTTTCCATTTTCCCTGGGAAAGAAAACTCAGCAATCCAGGTTCCTGATGTCAGTTTGTAGGGCTCCCTTGGGTCTATCAGGGCAGCACAAGTTTGAGGTGGGGACAACTTCGGTTTGGGGTCCATCCTTCGATATAAGGATTCTTTGCAGTCAGGGCCAGGGGCCCCTGGGCACATCCTTTTTCCATTTTCCCTGGGAAAGAAAACTCAGCAGTCCAGGTTCCTGATGTCAGTTTGTAGGGCTCCCTTGGGTCTATCAGGGCAGCACAAGTTTGAGGTGGGGACAACTTCGGTGTGGGGTCCATCCTTCGATATAAGGATTCTTTGCAGTCAGGGCCAGGGGCCCCTGGGCACGTCCTTTTTCCATTTTCCCTGGGAAAGAAAACTCAGCAGTCCAGGTTCCTGATGTCAGTTTGTAGGGCTCCCTTGGGTCTATCAGGGCAGCACAAGTTTGAGGTGGGGACATCTTCGGTGTGGGGTCCATCCTTCGATATAAGGATTCTTTGCAGTGAGGCCCCAGCCCAGGGCCAGGGGCCCCTGGGCACATCCTTTTTCCATTTTCCCTGGGAAAGAAAAGTCAGCAGTCCAGGTTCCTGATGTCAGTCTGTAGGGCTCCCTTGGGTCTATCAGGGCAGCACAAGTTTGAGGTGGGGACAACTTCGGTGTGGGGTCCATCCTTCGATATAAGGATTCTTTGCAGTGAGGCCCCAGCCCAGGGCCAGGGGCCCCTGGGCACATCCTTTTTCCATTTTCCCTGGGAAAGAAAACTCAGCAGTCCAGGTTCCTGATGTCAGTTTGTAGGGCTCCCTTGGGTCTATCAGGGCAGCACAAGTTTGAGGTGGGGACAACTGCGGTGTGGGGTCCATCCTTCGATATAAGGATTCTTTGCAGTGTGGCCCCAGCCCATGTCTAGGGGCCCCTGGGCACATCCTTTTTCCATTTTCCCTGGGAAAGAAAACTCAGCAGTCCAGGTTCCTGATGTCAGTTTGTAGGGCTCCCTTGGGTCTATCAGGGCAGCACAAGTTTGAGGTGGGGACAACTTCGGTGTGTGGTCCATCCTTCGATATAAGGATTTTTTGCAGTCAGGGCCAGGGGCCCCTGGGCACATCCTTTTTCCATTTTCCCTGGGAAAGAAAACTCAGCAGTCCAGGTTCCTGATGTCAGTTTGTAGGGCTCCCTTGGGTCTATCAGGGCAGCACAAGTTTGAGGTGGGGACAACTTCGGTGTGGGGTCCATCCTTCGATATAAGGATTCTTTGCAGTCAGGGCCAGGGGCCCCTGGGCACATCCTTTTTCCATTTTCCCTGGGAAAGAAAACTCAGCAGTCCAGGTTCCTGATGTCAGTTTGTAGGGCTCCCTTGGGTCTATCAGGGCAGCACAAGTTTGAGGTGGGGACAACTTCGGTGTGGGGTCCATCCTTCGATATAAGGATTCTTTGCAGTGAGGCCCCAGCCCAGGGCCAGGGGCCCCTGGGCACATCCTTTTTCCATTTTCCCTGGGAAAGAAAAGTCAGCAGTCCAGGTTCCTGATGTCAGTTTGTAGGGCTCCCTTGGGTCTATCAGGGCAGCACAAGTTTGAGGTGGGGACAACTTCGGTGTGGGGTCCATCCTTCGATATAAGGATTCTTTGCAGTGAGGCCCCAGCCGAGGGCCAGGGGCCCCTGGGCACATCCTTTTTCCATTTTCCCTGGGAAAGAAAACTCAGCAGTCCAGGTTCCTGATGTCAGTTTGTAGGGCTCCCTTGGGTCTATCAGGGCAGCACAAGTTTGAGGTGGGGACAACTTCGGTGTGGGGTCCATCCTTCGATATAAGGATTCTTTGCAGTGTGGCCCCAGCCCATGTCTAGGGGCCCCTGGGCACATCCTTTTTCCATTTTCCCTGGGAAAGAAAACTCAGCAGTCCAGGTTCCTGATGTCAGTTTGTAGGGCTCCCTTGGGTCTATCAGGGCAGCACAAGTTTGAGGTGGGGACAACTTCGGTGTGGGGTCCATCCTTCGATATAAGGATTTTTTGCAGTCAGGGCCAGGGGCCCCTGGGCACATCCTTTTTCCATTTTCCCTGGGAAAGAAAACTCAGCAGTCCAGGTTCCTGATGTCAGTTTGTAGGGCTCCCTTGGGTCTATCAGGGCAGCACAAGTTTGAGGTGGGGACAACTTCGGTTTGGGGTCCATCCTTCGATATAAGGATTCTTTGCAGTCAGGGCCAGGGGCCCCTGGGCACATCCTTTTTCCATTTTCCCTGGGAAAGAAAACTCAGCAGTCCAGGTTCCTGATGTCAGTTTGTAGGGCTCCCTTGGGTCTATCAGGGCAGCACAAGTTTGAGGTGGGGACAACTTCGGTGTGGGGTCCATCCTTCGATATAAGGATTCTTTGCAGTCAGGGCCAGGGGCCCCTGGGCACGTCCTTTTTCCATTTTCCCTGGGAAAGAAAACTCAGCAGTCCAGGTTCCTGATGTCAGTTTGTAGGGCTCCCTTGGGTCTATCAGGGCAGCACAAGTTTGAGGTGGGGACATCTTCGGTGTGGGGTCCATCCTTCGATATAAGGATTCTTTGCAGTGAGGCCCCAGCCCAGGGCCAGGGGCCCCTGGGCACATCCTTTTTCCATTTTCCCTGGGAAAGAAAAGTCAGCAGTCCAGGTTCCTGATGTCAGTCTGTAGGGCTCCCTTGGGTCTATCAGGGCAGCACAAGTTTGAGGTGGGGACAACTTCGGTGTGGGGTCCATCCTTCGATATAAGGATTCTTTGCAGTGAGGCCCCAGCCCAGGGCCAGGGGCCCCTGGGCACATCCTTTTTCCATTTTCCCTGGGAAAGAAAACTCAGCAGTCCAGGTTCCTGATGTCAGTTTGTAGGGCTCCCTTGGGTCTATCAGGGCAGCACAAGTTTGAGGTGGGGACGACTTCGGTGTGGGGTCCATCCTTCGATATAAGGATTCTTTGCAGTCAGGGCCAGGGTCCCAGGGCCAGGGGCCCCTGGGCACATCCTTTTTCCATTTTCCCTGGGAAAGAAAACTCAGCAGTCCAGGTTCCTGATGTCAGTTTGTAGGGCTCCCTTGGGTCTATCAGGGCAGCACAAGTTTGAGGTGGGGACAACTTCGGTGTGGGGTCCATCCTTCGATATAAGGATTCTTTGCAGTGTGGCCCCAGCCCATGTCTAGGGGCCCCTGGGCACATCCTTTTTCCATTTTCCCTGGGAAAGAAAACTCAGCAGTCCAGGTTCCTGATGTCAGTTTGTAGGGCTCCCTTGGGTCTATCAGGGCAGCACAAGTTTGAGGTGGGGACAACTTCGGTGTGTGGTCCATCCTTCGATATAAGGATTTTTTGCAGTCAGGGCCAGGGGCCCCTGGGCACATCCTTTTTCCATTTTCCCTGGGAAAGAAAACTCAGCAGTCCAGGTTCCTGATGTCAGTTTGTAGGGCTCCCTTGGGTCTATCAGGGCAGCACAAGTTTGAGGTGGGGACAACTGCGGTGTGGGGTCCATCCTTCGATATAAGGATTCTTTGCAGTGTGGCCCCAGCCCAGGGCCAGGGGCCCCTGGGCACATCCTTTTTCCATTTTCCCTGGGAAAGAAAACTCAGCAGTCCAGGTTCCTGATGTCAGTTTGTAGGGCTCCCTTGGGTCTATCAGGGCAGCACAAGTTTGAGGTGGGGACAACTTCGGTGTGTGGTCCATCCTTCGATATAAGGATTTTTTGCAGTCAGGGCCAGGGGCCCCTGGGCACATCCTTTTTCCATTTTCCCTGGGAAAGAAAACTCAGCAGTCCAGGTTCCTGATGTCAGTTTGTAGGGCTCCCTTGGGTCTATCAGGGCAGCACAAGTTTGAGGTGGGGACATCTTCGGTGTGGGGTCCATCCTTCGATATAAGGATTCTTTGCAGTGAGGCCCCAGCCCATGTCCAGGGGCCCCTGGGCACATCCTTTTTCCATTTTCCCTGGGAAAGAAAACTCAGCAATCCAGGTTCCTGATGTCAGTTTGTAGGGCTCCCTTGGGTCTATCAGGGCAGCACAAGTTTGAGGTGGGGACAACTTCGGTTTGGGGTCCATCCTTCCATATAAGGATTCTTTGCAGTCAGGGCCAGGGGCCCCTGGGCACATCCTTTTTCCATTTTCCCTGGGAAAGAAAACTCAGCAGTCCAGGTTCCTGATGTCAGTTTGTAGGGCTCCCTTGGGTCTATCAGGGCAGCACAAGTTTGAGGTGGGGACAACTTCGGTGTGGGGTCCATCCTTCGATATAAGGATTCTTTGCAGTCAGGGCCAGGGGCCCCTGGGCACGTCCTTTTTCCATTTTCCCTGGGAAAGAAAACTCAGCAGTCCAGGTTCCTGATGTCAGTTTGTAGGGCTCCCTTGGGTCTATCAGGGCAGCACAAGTTTGAGGTGGGGACATCTTCGGTGTGGGGTCCATCCTTCGATATAAGGATTCTTTGCAGTGAGGCCCCAGCCCAGGGCCAGGGGCCCCTGGGCACATCCTTTTTCCATTTTCCCTGGGAAAGAAAAGTCAGCAGTCCAGGTTCCTGATGTCAGTCTGTAGGGCTCCCTTGGGTCTATCAGGGCAGCACAAGTTTGAGGTGGGGACAACTTCGGTGTGGGGTCCATCCTTCGATATAAGGATTCTTTGCAGTGAGGCCCCAGCCCAGGGCCAGGGGCCCCTGGGCACATCCTTTTTCCATTTTCCCTGGGAAAGAAAACTCAGCAGTCCAGGTTCCTGATGTCAGTTTGTAGGGCTCCCTTGGGTCTATCAGGGCAGCACAAGTTTGAGGTGGGGACGACTTCGGTGTGGGGTCCATCCTTCGATATAAGGATTCTTTGCAGTCAGGGCCAGGGTCCCAGGGCCAGGGGCCCCTGGGCACATCCTTTTTCCATTTTCCCTGGGAAAGAAAACTCAGCAGTCCAGGTTCCTGATGTCAGTTTGTAGGGCTCCCTTGGGTCTATCAGGGCAGCACAAGTTTGAGGTGGGGACAACTTCGGTGTGGGGTCCATCCTTCGATATAAGGATTCTTTGCTGTGAGGTCCCAGCCCAGGGCCAGGGAACCCTGGGCACATCCTTTTTCCATTTTCCCTGGGAAAGAAAACTCAGCAGTCCAGGTTCCTGATGTCAGTTTGTAGGGCTCCCTTGGGTCTATCAGGGCAGCACAAGTTTGAGGTGGGGACAACTTCGGTGTGGGGTCCATCCTTCGATATAAGGATTCTTTGCAGTGAGGCCGCAGCCCAGGGCCAGGGAACCCTGGGCACATCCTTTTTCCATTTTCCCTGGGAAAGAAAACTCAGCAGTCCAGGTTCCTGATGTCAGTTTGTAGGGCTCCCTTGGGTGTATCAGGGCAGCACAAGTTTGAGGTGGGGACATCTTTGGTGTGGGGTCCATCCTTCGATATAAGGATTTTTTGCAGTCAGGGCCAGGGGCCCCTGGGCACATCCTTTTTCCATTTTCCCTGGGAAAGAAAACTCAGCAGTCCAGGTTCCTGATGTCAGTTTGTAGGGCTCCCTTGGGTGTATGAGGGCAGCACAAGTTTGAGGTGGGGACATCTTTGGTGTGGGGTCCATCCTTCGATATAAGGATTTTTTGCAGTCAGGGCCAGGGGCCCCTGGGCACATCCTTTTTCCATTTTCCCTGGGAAAGAAAACTCAGCAGTCCAGGTTCCTGATGTCAGTTTGTAGGGCTCTCTTGGGTCTATCAGGTCAGCACAAGTTTGAGGTGGGGACAACTTCGGTGTGGGGTCCATCCTTCGATATAAGGATTCTTTGCAGTCAGGGCCAGGGTCCCAGGGCCAGGGGCCCCTGGGCACATCCTTTTTCCATTTTCCCTGGGAAAGAAAACTCAGCAGTCCAGTTTCCTGATGTCAGTTTGTAGGGCTCCCTTGGGTCTATCAGGGCAGCACAAGTTTGAGGTGGGGACAACTTCGGTGTGGGGTCCATCCTTCGATATAAGGATTCTTTGCAGTGAGGCCCCAGCCCAGGGCCAGGGCCCCTGGGCACATCCTTTTTCCATTTTCCCTGGGAAAGAAAACTCAGCAGTCCAGGTTCCTGATGTCAGTTTGTAGGGCTCCCTTGGGTCTATCAGGGCAGCACAAGTTTGAGGTGGGGACAACTTCGGTGTGGGGTCCATCCTTTGATATAAGAATTTTTGGCAGTCAGGTCTAGGGTTCCCTGGGCACATCCTTTTTCCATTTTCCCTGGGAAAGAAAACTCAGCAGTCCAGGTTCCTGATGTCAGTTTGTAGGGCTCCCTTGGGTCTATCAGGGCAGCACAAGTTTGAGGTGGGGACAACTTCGGTGTGGGGTCCATCCATCGATATAAGGATTTTTTGCAGTCAGGGCCAGGGGCCCCCGGGCACATCCTTTTTCCATTTTCCCTGGGAAAGAAAACTCAGGAGTCCAGGTTCCTGATGTCAGTTTGTAGGGCTCCCTTGGGTCTATCAGGGCAGCACAAGTTTGAGGTGGGGACATCTTCGGTGTGGGGTCCATCCTTCGATATAAGGATTCTTTGCAGTCAGGGCCAGGGGCCCCTGGGAACATCCTTTTTCCATTTTCCCTGGGAAAGAAAACTCAGCAGTCCAGGTTCCTGATGTCAGTTTGTAGGGCTCCCTTGGGTGTATGAGGGCAGCACAAGTTTGAGGTGGGGACAACTTCGGTGTGGGGTCCATCCTTCGATATAAAGATTTTTTGCAGTCAGGGCCAGGGGCCCCCGGGCACATCCTTTTTCCATTTTCCCTGGGAAAGAAAACTCAGGAGTCCAGGTTCCTGATGTCAGTTTGTAGGGCTCCCTTGGGTCTATCAGGGCAGCACAAGTTTGAGGTGGGGACAACTTCGGTGTGGGGTCCATCCTTCGATATAAGGATTCTTTGCAGTGAGGCCCCAGCCGAGGGCCAGGGGCCCCTGGGCACATCCTTTTTCCATTTTCCCTGGGAAAGAAAACTCAGCAGTCCAGGTTCCTGATGTCAGTTTGTAGGGCTCCCTTGGGTCTATCAGGGCAGCACAAGTTTGAGGTGGGGACAACTTCGGTGTGGGGTCCATCCTTCGATATAAGGATTCTTTGCAGTGTGGCCCCAGCCCATGTCTAGGGGCCCCTGGGCACATCCTTTTTCCATTTTCCCTGGGAAAGAAAACTCAGCAGTCCAGGTTCCTGATGTCAGTTTGTAGGGCTCCCTTGGGTCTATCAGGGCAGCACAAGTTTGAGGTGGGGACAACTTCGGTGTGGGGTCCATCCTTCGATATAAGGATTTTTTGCAGTCAGGGCCAGGGGCCCCTGGGCACATCCTTTTTCCATTTTCCCTGGGAAAGAAAACTCAGCAGTCCAGGTTCCTGATGTCAGTTTGTAGGGCTCCCTTGGGTCTATCAGGGCAGCACAAGTTTGAGGTGGGGACAACTTCGGTTTGGGGTCCATCCTTCGATATAAGGATTCTTTGCAGTCAGGGCCAGGGGCCCCTGGGCACATCCTTTTTCCATTTTCCCTGGGAAAGAAAACTCAGCAGTCCAGGTTCCTGATGTCAGTTTGTAGGGCTCCCTTGGGTCTATCAGGGCAGCACAAGTTTGAGGTGGGGACAACTTCGGTGTGGGGTCCATCCTTCGATATAAGGATTCTTTGCAGTCAGGGCCAGGGGCCCCTGGGCACGTCCTTTTTCCATTTTCCCTGGGAAAGAAAACTCAGCAGTCCAGGTTCCTGATGTCAGTTTGTAGGGCTCCCTTGGGTCTATCAGGGCAGCACAAGTTTGAGGTGGGGACATCTTCGGTGTGGGGTCCATCCTTCGATATAAGGATTCTTTGCAGTGAGGCCCCAGCCCAGGGCCAGGGGCCCCTGGGCACATCCTTTTTCCATTTTCCCTGGGAAAGAAAAGTCAGCAGTCCAGGTTCCTGATGTCAGTCTGTAGGGCTCCCTTGGGTCTATCAGGGCAGCACAAGTTTGAGGTGGGGACAACTTCGGTGTGGGGTCCATCCTTCGATATAAGGATTCTTTGCAGTGAGGCCCCAGCCCAGGGCCAGGGGCCCCTGGGCACATCCTTTTTCCATTTTCCCTGGGAAAGAAAACTCAGCAGTCCAGGTTCCTGATGTCAGTTTGTAGGGCTCCCTTGGGTCTATCAGGGCAGCACAAGTTTGAGGTGGGGACGACTTCGGTGTGGGGTCCATCCTTCGATATAAGGATTCTTTGCAGTCAGGGCCAGGGTCCCAGGGCCAGGGGCCCCTGGGCACATCCTTTTTCCATTTTCCCTGGGAAAGAAAACTCAGCAGTCCAGGTTCCTGATGTCAGTTTGTAGGGCTCCCTTGGGTCTATCAGGGCAGCACAAGTTTGAGGTGGGGACAACTTCGGTGTGGGGTCCATCCTTCGATATAAGGATTCTTTGCAGTGTGGCCCCAGCCCATGTCTAGGGGCCCCTGGGCACATCCTTTTTCCATTTTCCCTGGGAAAGAAAACTCAGCAGTCCAGGTTCCTGATGTCAGTTTGTAGGGCTCCCTTGGGTCTATCAGGGCAGCACAAGTTTGAGGTGGGGACAACTTCGGTGTGGGGTCCATCCTTCGATATAAGGATTCTTTGCAGTGAGGCCGCAGCCCAGGGCCAGGGAACCCTGGGCACATCCTTTTTCCATTTTCCCTGGGAAAGAAAACTCAGCAGTCCAGGTTCCTGATGTCAGTTTGTAGGGCTCCCTTGGGTGTATGAGGGCAGCACAAGTTTGAGGTGGGGACATCTTTGGTGTGGGGTCCATCCTTCGATATAAGGATTTTTTGCAGTCAGGGCCAGGGGCCCCTGGGCACATCCTTTTTCCATTTTCCCTGGGAAAGAAAACTCAGCAGTCCAGGTTCCTGATGTCAGTTTGTAGGGCTCCCTTGGGTGTATGAGGGCAGCACAAGTTTGAGGTGGGGACATCTTTGGTGTGGGGTCCATCCTTCGATATAAGGATTTTTTGCAGTCAGGGCCAGGGGCCCCTGGGCACATCCTTTTTCCATTTTCCCTGGGAAAGAAAACTCAGCAGTCCAGGTTCCTGATGTCAGTTTGTAGGGCTCTCTTGGGTCTATCAGGTCAGCACAAGTTTGAGGTGGGGACAACTTCGGTGTGGGGTCCATCCTTCGATATAAGGATTCTTTGCAGTCAGGGCCAGGGTCCCAGGGCCAGGGTCCCCTGGGCACATCCTTTTTCCATTTTCCCTGGGAAAGAAAACTCAGCAGTCCAGTTTCCTGATGTCAGTTTGTAGGGCTCCCTTGGGTCTATCAGGGCAGCACAAGTTTGAGGTGGGGACAACTTCGGTGTGGGGTCCATCCTTCGATATAAGGATTCTTTGCAGTGAGGCCCCAGCCCAGGGCCAGGGCCCCTGGGCACATCCTTTTTCCATTTTCCCTGGGAAAGAAAACTCAGCAGTCCAGGTTCCTGATGTCAGTTTGTAGGGCTCCCTTGGGTCTATCAAGGCAGCACAAGTTTGAGGTGGGGACAACTTCGGTGTGGGGTCCATCCTTTGATATAAGAATTTTTGGCAGTCAGGTCCAGGGTTCCCTGGGCACATCCTTTTTCCATTTTCCCTGGGAAAGAAAACTCAGCAGTCCAGGTTCCTGATGTCAGTTTGTAGGGCTCCCTTGGGTCTATCAGGGCAGCACAAGTTTGAGGTGGGGACAACTTCGGTGTGGGATCCATCCATCGATATAAGGATTTTTTGCAGTCAGGGCCAGGGGCCCCCGGGCACATCCTTTTTCCATTTTCCCTGGGAAAGAAAACTCAGGAGTCCAGGTTCCTGATGTCAGTTTGTAGGGCTCCCTTGGGTCTATCAGGGCAGCACAAGTTTGAGGTGGGGACATCTTCGGTGTGGGGTCCATCCTTCGATATAAGGATTCTTTGCAGTCAGGGCCAGGGGCCCCTGGGCACATCCTTTTTCCATTTTCCCTGGGAAAGAAAACTCAGCAGTCCAGGTTCCTGATGTCAGTTTGTAGGGCTCCCTTGGGTGTATGAGGGCAGCACAAGTTTGAGGTGGGGACAACTTCGGTGTGGGGTCCATCCTTCGATATAAGGATTTTTTGCAGTCAGGGCCAGGGGCCCCCGGGCACATCCTTTTTCCATTTTCCCTGGGAAAGAAAACTCAGGAGTCCAGGTTCCTGATGTCAGTTTGTAGGGCTCCCTTGGGTCTATCAGGGCAGCACAAGTTTGAGGTGGGGACAACTTCGGTGTGGGGTCCATCCTTCGATATAAGGATTCTTTGCAGTCAGGGCCAGGGTCCCAGGGCCAGGGGCCCCTGGGCACATCCTTTTTCCATTTTCCCTGGGAAAGAAAACTCAGCAGTCCAGGTTCCTGATGTCAGTTTGTAGGGCTCCCTTGGGTCTATCAGGGCAGCACAAGTTTGAGGTGGGGACAACTTCGGTGTGGGGTCCATCCTTCGATATAAGGATTCTTTGCAGTGAGGCCCCAGCCCAGGGCCAGGGGCCCCTGGGCACATCCTTTTTCCATTTTCCCTGGGAAAGAAAACTCAGCAGTCCAGGTTCCTGATGTCAGTTTGTAGGGCTCCCTTGGGTCTATCAAGGCAGCACAAGTTTGAGGTGGGGACAACTTCGGTGTGGGGTCCATCCTTCGATATAAGGATTTTTTGCAGTCAGGGCCAGGGGCCCCTGGGCACATCCTTTTTCCATTTTCCCTGGGAAAGAAAACTCAGCAGTCCAGGTTCCTGATGTCAGTTTGTAGGGCTCCCTTGGGTCTATCAGGGCAGCACAAGTTTGAGGTGGGGACAACTTCGGTGTGGGGTCCATCCTTCGATATAAGGATTCTTTGCAGTCAGGGCCAGGGGCCCCTGGGCACGTCCTTTTTCCATTTTCCCTGGGAAAGAAAACTCAGCAGTCCAGGTTCCTGATGTCAGTTTGTAGGGCTCCCTTGGGTCTATCAGGGCAGCACAAGTTTGAGGTGGGGACATCTTCGGTGTGGGGTCCATCCTTCGATATAAGGATTCTTTGCAGTGAGGCCCCAGCCCAGGGCCAGGGGCCCCTGGGCACATCCTTCTTCCATTTTCCCTGGGAAAGAAAAGTCAGCAGTCCAGGTTCCTGATGTCAGTCTGTAGGGCTCCCTTGGGTCTATCAGGGCAGCACAAGTTTGAGGTGGGGACAACTTCGGTGTGGGGTCCATCCTTCGATATAAGGATTCTTTGCAGTGTGGCCCCAGCCCAGGGCCAGGGGCCCCTGGGCACATCCTTTTTCCATTTTCCCTGGGAAAGAAAACTCAGCAGTCCAGGTTCCTGATGTCAGTTTGTAGGGCTCCCTTGGGTCTATCAGGGCAGCACAAGTTTGAGGTGGGGACAACTTCGGTGTGGGGTCCATCCTTCAATATAAGGATTCTTTGCAGTGAGGCCCCAGCCCAGGGCCAGGGGCCCCTGGGCCCATCCTTTTTCCATTTTCCCTGGGAAAGAAAACTCAGCAGTCCAGGTTCCTGATGTCAGTTTGTAGGGTTCCCTTGGGTCTATCAGGGCAGCACAAGTTTGAGGTGGGGACAGCTTCGGTGTGGGGTCCATCCTCCGTTATAAGGATTCTTTGCAGTCAGGGCCAGGGGCCCCTGGGCACATCCTTTTTCCATTTTCCCTGGGAAAGAAAACTCAGCAGTCCAGGTTCCTGATGTCAGTTTGTAGGGTTCCCTTGGGTCTATCAGGGCAGCACAAGTTTGAGGTGGGGACAACTTCGGTGTGGGGTCCATCCTTCGATATAAGGATTTTTTGCTGTCAGGGCCAGGGGCCCCTGGGCACATCCTTTTTCCATTTTCCCTGGGAAAGAAAACTCAGCAGTCCAGGTTCCTGATGTCAGTTTGTAGGGCTCCCTTGGGTCTATCAGGGCAGCACAAGTTTGAGGTGGGGACAGCTTCGGTGTGGGGTCCATCCTCCGTTATAAGGATTCTTTGCAGTCAGGGCCAGGGGCCCCTGGGCACATCCTTTTTCCATTTTCCCTGGGAAAGAAAACTCAGCAGTCCAGGTTCCTGATGTCAGTTTGTAGGGCTCCCTTTGGTGTATGAGGGCAGCACAAGTTTGAGGTGGGGACATCTTCGGTGTGGGGTCCATCCTTCGATATAAGGATTTTTTGCAGTCAGGGCCAGGGGCCCCTGGGCACATCCTTTTTCCATTTTCCCTGGGAAAGAAAACTCAGCAGTCCAGGTTCCTGATGTCAGTTTGTAGGGCTCCCTTGGGTCTATCAGGGCAGCACAAGTTTGAGGTGGGGACAACTTCGGTGTGAGGTCCATCCTTCGATATAAGGATTCTTTGCAGTCAGGGCCAGGGGCCCCTGTGCACATCCTTTTTCCATTTTCCCTGGGAAAGAAAACTCAGCAGTCCAGGTTCCTGATGTCAGTTTGTAGGGCTCCCTTGGGTCTATCAGGGCAGCACAAGTTTGAGGTGGGGACAGCTTCGGTGTGGGGTCCATCCTTCGATATAAGAATTTTTGGCAGTCAGGTCCAGGGTTCCCTGGGCACATCCTTTTTCCATTTTCCCTGGGAAAGAAAACTCAGCAGTCCAGGTTCCTGATGTCAGTTTGTAGGGCTCCCTTGGGTGTATCGGGGCAGCACAAGTTTGAGGTGGGGACAACTTCGGTGTGGGGTCCATCCTTCGATATAAGGATTCTTTGCAGTCAGGGCCAGGGGCCCCTGGGCACATCCTTTTTCCATTTTCCCTGGGAAAGAAAACTCAGCAGTCCAGGTTCCTGATGTCAGTTTGTAGGGCTCCCTTGGGTCTATCAGGGCAGCACAAGTTTGAGGTGGGGACAACTTCGGTGTGGGGTCCATCCTTCAATATAAGGATTCTTTGCAGTGAGGCCCCAGCCCAGGGCCAGGGGCCCCTGGGCCCATCCTTTTTCCATTTTCCCTGGGAAAGAAAACTCAGCAGTCCAGGTTCCTGATGTCAGTTTGTAGGGTTCCCTTGGGTCTATCAGGGCAGCACAAATTTGAGGTGGGGACAACTTTGGTGTGGGGTCCATCCTTCGATATAAGGATTCATTGCAGTGTGGCCCCAGCCCATGTCCAGGGGCCCCTGGGCACCTCCTTTTTCCATTTTCCCTGGGAAAGAAAACTCAGCAGTCCAGGTTCCTGATGTCAGTTTGTAGGGCTCCCTTGGGTCTATCAGGGCAGCACAAGTTTGAGGTGGGGACAACTTCGGTGTGGGGTCCATCCATCGATATAAGGATTTTTTGCAGTCAGGGCCAGGGGCCCCTGGGCACATCCTTTTTCCATTTTCCCTGGGAAAGAAAACTCAGCAGTCCAGGTTCCTGATGTCAGTTTGTAGGGCTCCCTTGGGTCTATCAGGGCAGCACAAGTTTGAGGTGGGGACATCTTCGGTGTGGGGTCCATCCTTCGATATAAGGATTCTTTGCAGTGAGGCCCCAGCCCATGTCCAGGGGCCCCTGGGCACATCCTTTTTCCATTTTCCCTGGGAAAGAAAACTCAGCAATCCAGGTTCCTGATGTCAGTTTGTAGGGCTCCCTTGGGTCTATCAGGGCAGCACAAGTTTGAGGTGGGGACAACTTCGGTGTGGGGTCCATCCTTCATTATAAGGATTCTTTGCAGTCAGGGCCAGGGGCCCCTGTGCACATCCTGTTTCCATTTTCCCTGGGAAAGGAAACGCAGCAGTCCAGGTTCCTGATGTCAGTTTGTAGGGTTCACTTGGGTCTATCAGGGCAGCACAAGTTTGAGGTGGGGACAACTTCGGTGTGGGGTCCATCCTTCGATATAAGGATTCTTTGCAGTCAGGGCCAGGGGCCCCTGGGCACATCCTTTTTCCATTTTCCCTGGGAAAGAAAACTCAGCAGTCCAGGTTCCTGATGTCAGTTTGTAGGGCTCCCTTGGGTGTATGAGGGCAGCACAAGTTTGAGGTGGGGACATCTTCGGTGTGGGGTCCATCCTTCGATATAAGGATTTTTTGCAGTCAGGGCCAGGGGCCCACGGGCACATCCTTTTTCCATTTTCCCTGGGAAAGAAAACTCAGCAGTCCAGGTTCCTGATGTCAGTTTGTCGGGCTCCCTTGGGTCTATCAGGGCAGCACAAGTTTGAGGTGGGGACAACTTCGGTGTGGGGTCCATCCTTCGATATAAGGATTCTTTGCAGTTTGGCCCCAGCCCAGGGCCAGGGGCCCCTGGGCACATCCTTTTTCCATTTTCCCTGGGAAAGAAAACTCAGCAGTCCAGGTTCCTGATGTCAGTTTGTAGGGCTCCCTTGGGTCTATCAAGGCAGCACAAGTTTGAGGTGGGGACAACTTCGGTGTGGGGTCCATCCTTCGATATAAGGATTTTTTGCAGTCAGGGCCAGGGGCCCCTGGGCACATCCTTTTTCCATTTTCCCTGGGAAAGAAAACTCAGCAGTCCAGGTTCCTGATGTCAGTTTGTAGGGCTCCCTTGGGTCTATCAGGGCAGCACAAGTTTGAGGTGGGGACAACTTCGGTGTGGGGTCCATCCTTCGATATAAGGATTCTTTGCAGTGTGGCCCCAGCCCATGTCCAGGGGCCCCTGGGCACCTCCTTTTTCCATTTTCCCTGGGAAAGAAAACTCAGCAGTCCAGGTTCCTGATGTCAGTTTGTAGGGCTCCCTTGGGTCTATCAGGGCAGCACAAGTTTGAGGTGGGGACAACTTCGGTGTGGGGTCCATCCATCGATATAAGGATTTTTTGCAGTCAGGGCCAGGGGCCCCCGGGCACATCCTTTTTCCATTTTCCCTGGGAAAGAAAACTCAGGAGTCCAGGTTCCTGATGTCAGTTTGTAGGGCTCCCTTGGGTCTATCAGGGCAGCACAAGTTTGAGGTGGGGACATCTTCGGTGTGGGGTCCATCCTTCGATATAAGGATTCTTTGCAGTGAGGCCCCAGCCCATGTCCAGGGGCCCCTGGGCACATCCTTTTTCCATTTTCCCTGGGAAAGAAAACTCAGCAATCCAGGTTCCTGATGTCAGTTTGTAGGGCTCCCTTGGGTCTATCAGGGCAGCACAAGTTTGAGGTGGGGACAACTTCGGTGTGGGGTCCATCCTTCATTATAAGGATTCTTTGCAGTCAGGGCCAGGGGCCCCTGTGCACATCCTGTTTCCATTTTCCCTGGGAAAGGAAACTCAGCAGTCCAGGTTCCTGATGTCAGTTTGTAGGGTTCACTTGGGTCTATCAGGGCAGCACAAGTTTGAGGTGGGGACAACTTCGGTGTGGGGTCCATCCTTCAATATAAGGATTCTTTGCTGTGAGGCCCCAGCCCAGGGCCAGGGGCCCCTGGGCACATCCTTTTTCCATTTTCCCTGGGAAAGAAAACTCAGCAGTCCAGGTTCCTGATGTCAGTTTGTAGGGCTCCCTTGGGTGTATGAGGGCAGCACAAGTTTGAGGTGGGGACATCTTCGGTGTGGGGTCCATCCTTCGATATAAGGATTTTTTGCAGTCAGGGCCAGGGGCCCCCGGGCACATCCTTTTTCCATTTTCCCTGGGAAAGAAAACTCAGCAGTCCAGGTTCCTGATGTCAGTTTGTAGGGCTCCCTTGGGTCTATCAGGGCAGCACAAGTTTGAGGTGGGGACAACTTCGGTGTGGGGTCCATCCTTCGATATAAGGATTCTTTGCAGTCAGGGCCAGGGTCCCAGGGCCAGGGGCCCCTGGGCACATCCTTTTTCCATTTTCCCTGGGAAAGAAAACTCAGCAGTCCAGGTTCCTGATGTCAGTTTGTAGGGTTCCCTTGGGTCTATCAGGGCAGCACAAGTTTGAGGTGGGGACAACTTCGGTGTGGGGTCCATCCTTCGATATAAGGATTCTTTGCAGTGAGGCCCCAGCCCAGGGCCAGGGGCCCCTGGGCACATCCTTTTTCCATTTTCCCTGGGAAAGAAAACTCAGCAGTCCAGGTTCCTGATGTCAGTTTGTAGGGCTCCCTTGGGTCTATCAAGGCAGCACAAGTTTGAGGTGGGGACAACTTCGGTGTGGGGTCCATCCTTCGATATAAGGATTTTTTGCAGTCAGGGCCAGGGGCCCCTGGGCACATCCTTTTTCCATTTTCCCTGGGAAAGAAAACTCAGCAGTCCAGGTTCCTGATGTCAGTTTGTAGGGCTCCCTTGGGTCTATCAGGGCAGCACAAGTTTGAGGTGGGGACAACTTCGGTGTGGGGTCCATCCTTCGATATAAGGATTCTTTGCAGTGTGGCCCCAGCCCAGGGCCAGGGGCCCCTGGGCACATCCTTTTTCCATTTTCCCTGGGAAAGAAAACTCAGTAGTCCAGGTTCCTGATGTCAGTTTGTAGGGTTCCCTTGGGTCTATCAGGGCAGCACAAGTTTGAGGTGGGGACAGCTTCGGTGTGGGGTCCATCCTCCGTTATAAGGATTCTTTGCAGTCAGGGCCAGGGGCCCCTGGGCACATCCTTTTTCCATTTTCCCTGGGAAAGAAAACTCAGCAGTCCAGGTTCCTGATGTCAGTTTGTAGGGTTCCCTTGGGTCTATCAGGGCAGCACAAGTTTGAGGTGGGGACAACTTCGGTTTGGGGTCCATCCTTCGATATAAGGATTTTTTGCAGTCAGGGCCAGGGGCCCCTGGGCACATCCTTTTTCCATTTTCCCTGGGAAAGAAAACTCAGCAGTCCAGGTTCCTGATGTCAGTTTGTAGGGCTCCCTTGGGTCTATCAGGGCAGCACAAGTTTGAGGTGGGGACAGCTTCGGTGTGGGGTCCATCCTCCGTTATAAGGATTCTTTGCAGTCAGGGCCAGGGGCCCCTGGGCACATCCTTTTTCCATTTTCCCTGGGAAAGAAAACTCAGCAGTCCAGGTTCCTGATGTCAGTTTGTAGGGCTCCCTTTGGTGTATGAGGGCAGCACAAGTTTGAGGTGGGGACATCTTCGGTGTGGGGTCCATCCTTCGATATAAGGATTTTTTGCAGTCAGGGCCAGGGGCCCCTGGGCACATCCTTTTTCCATTTTCCCTGGGAAAGAAAACTCAGCAGTCCAGGTTCCTGATGTCAGTTTGTAGGGCTCCCTTGGGTCTATCAGGGCAGCACAAGTTTGAGGTGGGGACAACTTCGGTGTGAGGTCCATCCTTCGATATAAGGATTCTTTGCAGTCAGGGCCAGGGGCCCCTGTGCACATCCTTTTTCCATTTTCCCTGGGAAAGAAAACTCAGCAATCCAGGTTCCTGATGTCAGTTTGTAGGGCTCCCTTGGGTCTATCAGGGCAGCACAAGTTTGAGGTGGGGACAGCTTCGGTGTGGGGTCCATCCTTCGATATAAGAATTTTTGGCAGTCAGGTCCAGGGTTCCCTGGGCACATCCTTTTTCCATTTTCCCTGGGAAAGAAAACTCAGCAGTCCAGGTTCCTGATGTCAGTTTGTAGGGCTCCCTTGGGTGTATCGGGGCAGCACAAGTTTGAGGTGGGGACAACTTCGGTGTGGGGTCCATCCTTCGATATAAGGATTCTTTGCAGTCAGGGCCAGGGGCCCCTGGGCACATCCTTTTTCCATTTTCCCTGGGAAAGAAAACTCAGCAGTCCAGGTTCCTGATGTCAGTTTGTAGGGCTCCCTTGGGTCTATCAGGGCAGCACAAGTTTGAGGTGGGGACAACTTCGGTGTGGGGTCCATCCTTCAATATAAGGATTCTTTGCAGTGAGGCCCCAGCCCAGGGCCAGGGGCCCCTGGGCCCATCCTTTTTCCATTTTCCCTGGGAAAGAAAACTCAGCAGTCCAGGTTCCTGATGTCAGTTTGTAGGGTTCCCTTGGGTCTATCAGGGCAGCACAAATTTGAGGTGGGGACAACTTTGGTGTGGGGTCCATCCTTCGATATAAGGATTCATTGCAGTGTGGCCCCAGCCCATGTCCAGGGGCCCCTGGGCACCTCCTTTTTCCATTTTCCCTGGGAAAGAAAACTCAGCAGTCCAGGTTCCTGATGTCAGTTTGTAGGGCTCCCTTGGGTCTATCAGGGCAGCACAAGTTTGAGGTGGGGACAACTTCGGTGTGGGGTCCATCCATCGATATAAGGATTTTTTGCAGTCAGGGCCAGGGGCCCCTGGGCACATCCTTTTTCCATTTTCCCTGGGAAAGAAAACTCAGCAGTCCAGGTTCCTGATGTCAGTTTGTAGGGCTCCCTTGGGTCTATCAGGGCAGCACAAGTTTGAGGTGGGGACATCTTCGGTGTGGGGTCCATCCTTCGATATAAGGATTCTTTGCAGTGAGGCCCCAGCCCATGTCCAGGGGCCCCTGGGCACATCCTTTTTCCATTTTCCCTGGGAAAGAAAACTCAGCAATCCAGGTTCCTGATGTCAGTTTGTAGGGCTCCCTTGGGTCTATCAGGGCAGCACAAGTTTGAGGTGGGGACAACTTCGGTGTGGGGTCCATCCTTCATTATAAGGATTCTTTGCAGTCAGGGCCAGGGGCCCCTGTGCACATCCTGTTTCCATTTTCCCTGGGAAAGGAAACGCAGCAGTCCAGGTTCCTGATGTCAGTTTGTAGGGTTCACTTGGGTCTATCAGGGCAGCACAAGTTTGAGGTGGGGACAACTTCGGTGTGGGGTCCATCCTTCGATATAAGGATTCTTTGCAGTCAGGGCCAGGGGCCCCTGGGCACATCCTTTTTCCATTTTCCCTGGGAAAGAAAACTCAGCAGTCCAGGTTCCTGATGTCAGTTTGTAGGGCTCCCTTTGGTGTATGAGGGCAGCACAAGTTTGAGGTGGGGACATCTTCGGTGTGGGGTCCATCCTTCGATATAAGGATTTTTTGCAGTCAGGGCCAGGGGCCCACGGGCACATCCTTTTTCCATTTTCCCTGGGAAAGAAAACTCAGCAGTCCAGGTTCCTGATGTCAGTTTGTCGGGCTCCCTTGGGTCTATCAGGGCAGCACAAGTTTGAGGTGGGGACAACTTCGGTGTGGGGTCCATCCTTCGATATAAGGATTCTTTGCAGTTTGGCCCCAGCCCAGGGCCAGGGGCCCCTGGGCACATCCTTTTTCCATTTTCCCTGGGAAAGAAAACTCAGCAGTCCAGGTTCCTGATGTCAGTTTGTAGGGCTCCCTTGGGTCTATCAGGGCAGCACAAGTTTGAGGTGGGGACAACTTCGGTGTGGGGTCCATCCTTCGATATAAGGATTTTTTGCAGTCAGGGCCAGGGGCCCCTGGGCACATCCTTTTTCCATTTTCCCTGGGAAAGAAAACTCAGCAGTCCAGGTTCCTGATGTCAGTTTGTAGGGCTCCCTTGGGTCTATCAGGGCAGCACAAGTTTGAGGTGGGGACAACTTCGGTGTGGGGTCCATCCTTCGATATAAGGATTCTTTGCAGTCAGGGCCAGGGGCCCCTGGGCACGTCCTTTTTCCATTTTCCCTGGGAAAGAAAACTCAGCAGTCCAGGTTCCTGATGTCAGTCTGTAGGGCTCCCTTGGGTCTATCAGGGCAGCACAAGTTTGAGGTGGGGACAACTTCGGTGTGGGGTCCATCCTTCGATATAAGGATTCTTTGCAGTGAGGCCCCAGCCCATGTCCAGGGGCCCCTGGGCACATCCTTTTTCCATTTTCCCTGGGAAAGAAAAGTCAGCAGTCCAGGTTCCTGATGTCAGTTTGTAGGGCTCCCTTGGGTCTATCAGGGCAGCACAAGTTTGAGGTGGGGACAACTTCGGTGTGGGGTCCATCCTTCAATATAAGGATTCTTTGCAGTGAGGCCCCAGCCCAGGGCCAGGGGCCCCTGGGCCCATCCTTTTTCCATTTTCCCTGGGAAAGAAAACTCAGCAGTCCAGGTTCCTGATGTCAGTTTGTAGGGTTCCCTTGGGTCTATCAGGGCAGCACAAATTTGAGGTGGGGACAACTTTGGTGTGGGGTCCATCCTTCGATATAAGGATTCTTTGCAGTGTGGCCCCAGCCCATGTCCAGGGGCCCCTGGGCACCTCCTTTTTCCATTTTCCCTGGGAAAGAAAACTCAGCAGTCCAGGTTCCTGATGTCAGTTTGTAGGGCTCCCTTGGGTCTATCAGGGCAGCACAAGTTTGAGGTGGGGACAACTTCGGTGTGGGGTCCATCCATCGATATAAGGATTTTTTGCAGTCAGGGCCAGGGGCCCCCGGGCACATCCTTTTTCCATTTTCCCTGGGAAAGAAAACTCAGGAGTCCAGGTTCCTGATGTCAGTTTGTAGGGCTCCCTTGGGTCTATCAGGGCAGCACAAGTTTGAGGTGGGGACATCTTCGGTGTGGGGTCCATCCTTCGATATAAGGATTCTTTGCAGTGAGGCCCCAGCCCATGTCCAGGGGCCCCTGGGCACATCCTTTTTCCATTTTCCCTGGGAAAGAAAACTCAGCAATCCAGGTTCCTGATGTCAGTTTGTAGGGCTCCCTTGGGTCTATCAGGGCAGCACAAGTTTGAGGTGGGGACAACTTCGGTGTGGGGTCCATCCTTCATTATAAGGATTCTTTGCAGTCAGGGCCAGGGGCCCCTGTGCACATCCTGTTTCCATTTTCCCTGGGAAAGGAAACTCAGCAGTCCAGGTTCCTGATGTCAGTTTGTAGGGTTCACTTGGGTCTATCAGGGCAGCACAAGTTTGAGGTGGGGACAACTTCGGTGTGGGGTCCATCCTTCAATATAAGGATTCTTTGCTGTGAGGCCCCAGCCCAGGGCCAGGGGCCCCTGGGCACATCCTTTTTCCATTTTCCCTGGGAAAGAAAACTCAGCAGTCCAGGTTCCTGATGTCAGTTTGTAGGGCTCCCTTGGGTGTATGAGGGCAGCACAAGTTTGAGGTGGGGACATCTTCGGTGTGGGGTCCATCCTTCGATATAAGGATTTTTTGCAGTCAGGGCCAGGGGCCCCCGGGCACATCCTTTTTCCATTTTCCCTGGGAAAGAAAACTCAGCAGTCCAGGTTCCTGATGTCAGTTTGTAGGGCTCCCTTGGGTCTATCAGGGCAGCACAAGTTTGAGGTGGGGACAACTTCGGTGTGGGGTCCATCCTTCGATATAAGGATTCTTTGCAGTCAGGGCCAGGGTCCCAGGGCCAGGGGCCCCTGGGCACATCCTTTTTCCATTTTCCCTGGGAAAGAAAACTCAGCAGTCCAGGTTCCTGATGTCAGTTTGTAGGGTTCCCTTGGGTCTGTCAGGGCAGCACAAGTTTGAGGTGGGGACAACTTCGGTGTGGGGTCCATCCTTCGATATAAGGATTCTTTGCAGTGAGGCCCCAGCCCAGGGCCAGGGGCCCCTGGGCACATCCTTTTTCCATTTTCCCTGGGAAAGAAAACTCAGCAGTCCAGGTTCCTGATGTCAGTTTGTAGGGCTCCCTTGGGTCTATCAAGGCAGCACAAGTTTGAGGTGGGGACAACTTCGGTGTGGGGTCCATCCTTCGATATAAGGATTTTTTGCAGTCAGGGCCAGGGGCCCCTGGGCACATCCTTTTTCCATTTTCCCTGGGAAAGAAAACTCAGCAGTCCAGGTTCCTGATGTCAGTTTGTAGGGCTCTCTTGGGTCTATCAGGTCAGCACAAGTTTGAGGTGGGGACAACTTCGGTGTGGGGTCCATCCTTCGATATAAGGATTCTTTGCAGTCAGGGCCAGGGTCCCAGGGCCAGGGGCCCCTGGGCACATCCTTTTTCCATTTTCCCTGGGAAAGAAAACTCAGCAGTCCAGTTTCCTGATGTCAGTTTGTAGGGCTCCCTTGGGTCTATCAGGGCAGCACAAGTTTGAGGTGGGGACAACTTCGGTGTGGGGTCCATCCTTCGATATAAGGATTCTTTGCAGTGAGGCCCCAGCCCAGGGCCAGGGCCCCTGGGCACATCCTTTTTCCATTTTCCCTGGGAAAGAAAACTCAGCAGTCCAGGTTCCTGATGTCAGTTTGTAGGGCTCCCTTGGGTCTATCAAGGCAGCACAAGTTTGAGGTGGGGACAACTTCGGTGTGGGGTCCATCCTTTGATATAAGAATTTTTGGCAGTCAGGTCCAGGGTTCCCTGGGCACATCCTTTTTCCATTTTCCCTGGGAAAGAAAACTCAGCAGTCCAGGTTCCTGATGTCAGTTTGTAGGGCTCCCTTGGGTCTATCAGGGCAGCACAAGTTTGAGGTGGGGACAACTTCGGTGTGGGGTCCATCCATCGATATAAGGATTTTTTGCAGTCAGGGCCAGGGGCCCCCGGGCACATCCTTTTTCCATTTTCCCTGGGAAAGAAAACTCAGGAGTCCAGGTTCCTGATGTCAGTTTGTAGGGCTCCCTTGGGTCTATCAGGGCAGCACAAGTTTGAGGTGGGGACATCTTCGGTGTGGGGTCCATCCTTCGATATAAGGATTCTTTGCAGTCAGGGCCAGGGGCCCCTGGGCACATCCTTTTTCCATTTTCCCTGGGAAAGAAAACTCAGCAGTCCAGGTTCCTGATGTCAGTTTGTAGGGCTCCCTTGGGTGTATGAGGGCAGCACAAGTTTGAGGTGGGGACAACTTCGGTGTGGGGTCCATCCTTCGATATAAGGATTTTTTGCAGTCAGGGCCAGGGGCCCCCGGGCACATCCTTTTTCCATTTTCCCTGGGAAAGAAAACTCAGGAGTCCAGGTTCCTGATGTCAGTTTGTAGGGCTCCCTTGGGTCTATCAGGGCAGCACAAGTTTGAGGTGGGGACAACTTCGGTGTGGGGTCCATCCTTCGATATAAGGATTCTTTGCAGTCAGGGCCAGGGTCCCAGGGCCAGGGGCCCCTGGGCACATCCTTTTTCCATTTTCCCTGGGAAAGAAAACTCAGCAGTCCAGGTTCCTGATGTCAGTTTGTAGGGCTCCCTTGGGTCTATCAGGGCAGCACAAGTTTGAGGTGGGGACAACTTCGGTGTGGGGTCCATCCTTCGATATAAGGATTCTTTGCAGTCAGGGCCAGGGTCCCAGGGCCAGGGGCCCCTGGGCACATCCTTTTTCCATTTTCCCTGGGAAAGAAAACTCAGCAGTCCAGGTTCCTGATGTCAGTTTGTAGGGTTCCCTTGGGTCTGTCAGGGCAGCACAAGTTTGAGGTGGGGACAACTTCGGTGTGGGGTCCATCCTTCGATATAAGGATTCTTTGCAGTGAGGCCCCAGCCCAGGGCCAGGGGCCCCTGGGCACATCCTTTTTCCATTTTCCCTGGGAAAGAAAACTCAGCAGTCCAGGTTCCTGATGTCAGTTTGTAGGGCTCCCTTGGGTCTATCAAGGCAGCACAAGTTTGAGGTGGGGACAACTTCGGTGTGGGGTCCATCCTTCGATATAAGGATTTTTTGCAGTCAGGGCCAGGGGCCCCTGGGCACATCCTTTTTCCATTTTCCCTGGGAAAGAAAACTCAGCAGTCCAGGTTCCTGATGTCAGTTTGTAGGGCTCTCTTGGGTCTATCAGGTCAGCACAAGTTTGAGGTGGGGACAACTTCGGTGTGGGGTCCATCCTTCGATATAAGGATTCTTTGCAGTCAGGGCCAGGGTCCCAGGGCCAGGGGCCCCTGGGCACATCCTTTTTCCATTTTCCCTGGGAAAGAAAACTCAGCAGTCCAGTTTCCTGATGTCAGTTTGTAGGGCTCCCTTGGGTCTATCAGGGCAGCACAAGTTTGAGGTGGGGACAACTTCGGTGTGGGGTCCATCCTTCGATATAAGGATTCTTTGCAGTGAGGCCCCAGCCCAGGGCCAGGGCCCCTGGGCACATCCTTTTTCCATTTTCCCTGGGAAAGAAAACTCAGCAGTCCAGGTTCCTGATGTCAGTTTGTAGGGCTCCCTTGGGTCTATCAAGGCAGCACAAGTTTGAGGTGGGGACAACTTCGGTGTGGGGTCCATCCTTTGATATAAGAATTTTTGGCAGTCAGGTCCAGGGTTCCCTGGGCACATCCTTTTTCCATTTTCCCTGGGAAAGAAAACTCAGCAGTCCAGGTTCCTGATGTCAGTTTGTAGGGCTCCCTTGGGTCTATCAGGGCAGCACAAGTTTGAGGTGGGGACAACTTCGGTGTGGGGTCCATCCATCGATATAAGGATTTTTTGCAGTCAGGGCCAGGGGCCCCCGGGCACATCCTTTTTCCATTTTCCCTGGGAAAGAAAACTCAGGAGTCCAGGTTCCTGATGTCAGTTTGTAGGGCTCCCTTGGGTCTATCAGGGCAGCACAAGTTTGAGGTGGGGACATCTTCGGTGTGGGGTCCATCCTTCGATATAAGGATTCTTTGCAGTCAGGGCCAGGGGCCCCTGGGCACATCCTTTTTCCATTTTCCCTGGGAAAGAAAACTCAGCAGTCCAGGTTCCTGATGTCAGTTTGTAGGGCTCCCTTGGGTGTATGAGGGCAGCACAAGTTTGAGGTGGGGACAACTTCGGTGTGGGGTCCATCCTTCGATATAAGGATTTTTTGCAGTCAGGGCCAGGGGCCCCCGGGCACATCCTTTTTCCATTTTCCCTGGGAAAGAAAACTCAGGAGTCCAGGTTCCTGATGTCAGTTTGTAGGGCTCCCTTGGGTCTATCAGGGCAGCACAAGTTTGAGGTGGGGACAACTTCGGTGTGGGGTCCATCCTTCGATATAAGGATTCTTTGCAGTCAGGGCCAGGGTCCCAGGGCCAGGGGCCCCTGGGCACATCCTTTTTCCATTTTCCCTGGGAAAGAAAACTCAGCAGTCCAGGTTCCTGATGTCAGTTTGTAGGGCTCCCTTGGGTCTATCAGGGCAGCACAAGTTTGAGGTGGGGACAACTTCGGTGTGGGGTCCATCCTTCGATATAAGGATTCTTTGCAGTGAGGCCCCAGCCCAGGGCCAGGGGCCCCTGGGCACATCCTTTTTCCATTTTCCCTGGGAAAGAAAACTCAGCAGTCCAGGTTCCTGATGTCAGTTTGTAGGGCTCCCTTGGGTCTATCAAGGCAGCACAAGTTTGAGGTGGGGACAACTTCGGTGTGGGGTCCATCCTTCGATATAAGGATTTTTTGCAGTCAGGGCCAGGGGCCCCTGGGCACATCCTTTTTCCATTTTCCCTGGGAAAGAAAACTCAGCAGTCCAGGTTCCTGATGTCAGTTTGTAGGGCTCCCTTGGGTCTATCAGGGCAGCACAAGTTTGAGGTGGGGACAACTTCGGTGTGGGGTCCATCCTTCGATATAAGGATTCTTTGCAGTCAGGGCCAGGGGCCCCTGGGCACGTCCTTTTTCCATTTTCCCTGGGAAAGAAAACTCAGCAGTCCAGGTTCCTGATGTCAGTTTGTAGGGCTCCCTTGGGTCTATCAGGGCAGCACAAGTTTGAGGTGGGGACATCTTCGGTGTGGGGTCCATCCTTCGATATAAGGATTCTTTGCAGTGAGGCCCCAGCCCAGGGCCAGGGGCCCCTGGGCACATCTATTTTCCATTTTCCCTGGGAAAGAAAAGTCAGCAGTCCAGGTTCCTGATGTCAGTCTGTAGGGCTCCCTTGGGTCTATCAGGGCAGCACAAGTTTGAGGTGGGGACAACTTCGGTGTGGGGTCCATCCTTCGATATAAGGATTCTTTGCAGTGTGGCCCCAGCCCAGGGCCAGGGGCCCCTGGGCACATCCTTTTTCCATTTTCCCTGGGAAAGAAAACTCAGCAGTCCAGGTTCCTGATGTCAGTTTGTAGGGCTCCCTTGGGTCTATCAGGGCAGCACAAGTTTGAGGTGGGGACAACTTCGGTGTGGGGTCCATCCTTCAATATAAGGATTCTTTGCAGTGAGGCCCCAGCCCAGGGCCAGGGGCCCCTGGGCCCATCCTTTTTCCATTTTCCCTGGGAAAGAAAACTCAGCAGTCCAGGTTCCTGATGTCAGTTTGTAGGGTTCCCTTGGGTCTATCAGGGCAGCACAAGTTTGAGGTGGGGACAGCTTCGGTGTGGGGTCCATCCTCCGTTATAAGGATTCTTTGCAGTCAGGGCCAGGGGCCCCTGGGCACATCCTTTTTCCATTTTCCCTGGGAAAGAAAACTCAGCAGTCCAGGTTCCTGATGTCAGTTTGTAGGGTTCCCTTGGGTCTATCATGGCAGCACAAGTTTGAGGTGGGGACAACTTCGGTGTGGGGTCCATCCTTCGATATAAGGATTTTTTGCTGTCAGGGCCAGGGGCCCCTGGGCACATCCTTTTTCCATTTTCCCTGGGAAAGAAAACTCAGCAGTCCAGGTTCCTGATGTCAGTTTGTAGGGCTCCCTTGGGTCTATCAGGGCAGCACAAGTTTGAGGTGGGGACAGCTTCGGTGTGGGGTCCATCCTCCGTTATAAGGATTCTTTGCAGTCAGGGCCAGGGGCCCCTGGGCACATCCTTTTTCCATTTTCCCTGGGAAAGAAAACTCAGCAGTCCAGGTTCCTGATGTCAGTTTGTAGGGCTCCCTTTGGTGTATGAGGGCAGCACAAGTTTGAGGTGGGGACATCTTCGGTGTGGGGTCCATCCTTCGATATAAGGATTTTTTGCAGTCAGGGCCAGGGGCCCCTGGGCACATCCTTTTTCCATTTTCCCTGGGAAAGAAAACTCAGCAGTCCAGGTTCCTGATGTCAGTTTGTAGGGCTCCCTTGGGTCTATCAGGGCAGCACAAGTTTGAGGTGGGGACAACTTCGGTGTGAGGTCCATCCTTCGATATAAGGATTCTTTGCAGTCAGGGCCAGGGGCCCCTGTGCACATCCTTTTTCCATTTTCCCTGGGAAAGAAAACTCAGCAGTCCAGGTTCCTGATGTCAGTTTGTAGGGCTCCCTTGGGTCTATCAGGGCAGCACAAGTTTGAGGTGGGGACAGCTTCGGTGTGGGGTCCATCCTTCGATATAAGAATTTTTGGCAGTCAGGTCCAGGGTTCCCTGGGCACATCCTTTTTCCATTTTCCCTGGGAAAGAAAACTCAGCAGTCCAGGTTCCTGATGTCAGTTTGTAGGGCTCCCTTGGGTGTATCGGGGCAGCACAAGTTTGAGGTGGGGACAACTTCGGTGTGGGGTCCATCCTTCGATATAAGGATTCTTTGCAGTCAGGGCCAGGGGCCCCTGGGCACATCCTTTTTCCATTTTCCCTGGGAAAGAAAACTCAGCAGTCCAGGTTCCTGATGTCAGTTTGTAGGGCTCCCTTGGGTCTATCAGGGCAGCACAAGTTTGAGGTGGGGACAACTTCGGTGTGGGGTCCATCCTTCAATATAAGGATTCTTTGCAGTGAGGCCCCAGCCCAGGGCCAGGGGCCCCTGGGCCCATCCTTTTTCCATTTTCCCTGGGAAAGAAAACTCAGCAGTCCAGGTTCCTGATGTCAGTTTGTAGGGTTCCCTTGGGTCTATCAGGGCAGCACAAATTTGAGGTGGGGACAACTTTGGTGTGGGGTCCATCCTTCGATATAAGGATTCATTGCAGTGTGGCCCCAGCCCATGTCCAGGGGCCCCTGGGCACCTCCTTTTTCCATTTTCCCTGGGAAAGAAAACTCAGCAGTCCAGGTTCCTGATGTCAGTTTGTAGGGCTCCCTTGGGTCTATCAGGGCAGCACAAGTTTGAGGTGGGGACAACTTCGGTGTGGGGTCCATCCATCGATATAAGGATTTTTTGCAGTCAGGGCCAGGGGCCCCTGGGCACATCCTTTTTCCATTTTCCCTGGGAAAGAAAACTCAGCAGTCCAGGTTCCTGATGTCAGTTTGTAGGGCTCCCTTGGGTCTATCAGGGCAGCACAAGTTTGAGGTGGGGACATCTTCGGTGTGGGGTCCATCCTTCGATATAAGGATTCTTTGCAGTGAGGCCCCAGCCCATGTCCAGGGGCCCCTGGGCACATCCTTTTTCCATTTTCCCTGGGAAAGAAAAGTCAGCAATCCAGGTTCCTGATGTCAGTTTGTAGGGCTCCCTTGGGTCTATCAGGGCAGCACAAGTTTGAGGTGGGGACAACTTCGGTGTGGGGTCCATCCTTCGATATAAGGATTCTTTGCAGTCAGGGCCAGGGGCCCCTGGGCACATCCTTTTTCCATTTTCCCTGGGAAAGAAAACTCAGCAGTCCAGGTTCCTGATGTCAGTTTGTAGGGCTCCCTTGGGTGTATGAGGGCAGCACAAGTTTGAGGTGGGGACATCTTCGGTGTGGGGTCCATCCTTCGATATAAGGATTTTTTGCAGTGAGGGCCAGGGGCCCACGGGCACATCCTTTTTCCATTTTCCCTGGGAAAGAAAACTCAGCAGTCCAGGTTCCTGATGTCAGTTTGTCGGGCTCCCTTGGGTCTATCAGGGCAGCACAAGTTTGAGGTGGGGACAACTTCGGTGTGGGGTCCATCCTTCGATATAAGGATTCTTTGCAGTTTGGCCCCAGCCCAGGGCCAGGGGCCCCTGGGCACATCCTTTTTCCATTTTCCCTGGGAAAGAAAACTCAGCAGTCCAGGTTCCTGATGTCAGTTTGTAGGGCTCCCTTGGGTCTATCAAGGCAGCACAAGTTTGAGGTGGGGACAACTTCGGTGTGGGGTCCATCCTTCGATATAAGGATTTTTTGCAGTCAGGGCCAGGGGCCCCTGGGCACATCCTTTTTCCATTTTCCCTGGGAAAGAAAACTCAGCAGTCCAGGTTCCTGATGTCAGTTTGTAGGGCTCCCTTGGGTCTATCAGGGCAGCACAAGTTTGAGGTGGGGACAACTTCGGTGTGGGGTCCATCCTTCGATATAAGGATTCTTTGCAGTGTGGCCCCAGCCCATGTCCAGGGGCCCCTGGGCACCTCCTTTTTCCATTTTCCCTGGGAAAGAAAACTCAGCAGTCCAGGTTCCTGATGTCAGTTTGTAGGGCTCCCTTGGGTCTATCAGGGCAGCACAAGTTTGAGGTGGGGACAACTTCGGTGTGGGGTCCATCCATCGATATAAGGATTTTTTGCAGTCAGGGCCAGGGGCCCCCGGGCACATCCTTTTTCCATTTTCCCTGGGAAAGAAAACTCAGCAATCCAGGTTCCTGATGTCAGTTTGTAGGGCTCCCTTGGGTCTATCAGGGCAGCACAAGTTTGAGGTGGGGACAACTTCGGTGTGGGGTCCATCCTTCATTATAAGGATTCTTTGCAGTCAGGGCCAGGGGCCCCTGTGCACATCCTGTTTCCATTTTCCCTGGGAAAGGAAACTCAGCAGTCCAGGTTCCTGATGTCAGTTTGTAGGGTTCACTTGGGTCTATCAGGGCAGCACAAGTTTGAGGTGGGGACAACTTCGGTGTGGGGTCCATCCTTCAATATAAGGATTCTTTGCTGTGAGGCCCCAGCCCAGGGCCAGGGGCCCCTGGGCACATCCTTTTTCCATTTTCCCTGGGAAAGAAAACTCAGCAGTCCAGGTTCCTGATGTCAGTTTGTAGGGCTCCCTTGGGTGTATGAGGGCAGCACAAGTTTGAGGTGGGGACATCTTCGGTGTGGGGTCCATCCTTCGATATAAGGATTTTTTGCAGTCAGGGCCAGGGGCCCCCGGGCACATCCTTTTTCCATTTTCCCTGGGAAAGAAAACTCAGCAGTCCAGGTTCCTGATGTCAGTTTGTAGGGCTCCCTTGGGTCTATCAGGGCAGCACAAGTTTGAGGTGGGGACAACTTCGGTGTGGGGTCCATCCTTCGATATAAGGATTCTTTGCAGTCAGGGCCAGGGTCCCAGGGCCAGGGGCCCCTGGGCACATCCTTTTTCCATTTTCCCTGGGAAAGAAAACTCAGCAGTCCAGGTTCCTGATGTCAGTTTGTAGGGTTCCCTTGGGTCTATCAGGGCAGCACAAGTTTGAGGTGGGGACAATTTCGGTGTGGGGTCCATCCTTCGATATAAGGATTCTTTGCAGTGAGGCCCCAGCCCAGGGCCAGGGGCCCCTGGGCACATCCTTTTTCCATTTTCCCTGGGAAAGAAAACTCAGCAGTCCAGGTTCCTGATGTCAGTTTGTAGGGCTCCCTTGGGTCTATCAAGGCAGCACAAGTTTGAGGTGGGGACAACTTCGGTGTGGGGTCCATCCTTCGATATAAGGATTTTTTGCAGTCAGGGCCAGGGGCCCCTGGGCACATCCTTTTTCCATTTTCCCTGGGAAAGAAAACTCAGCAGTCCAGGTTCCTGATGTCAGTTTGTAGGGCTCCCTTGGGTCTATCAGGGCAGCACAAGTTTGAGGTGGGGACAACTTCGGTGTGGGGTCCATCCTTCGATATAAGGATTCTTTGCAGTCAGGGCCAGGGGCCCCTGGGCACGTCCTTTTTCCATTTTCCCTGGGAAAGAAAACTCAGCAGTCCAGGTTCCTGATGTCAGTTTGTAGGGCTCCCTTGGGTCTATCAGGGCAGCACAAGTTTGAGGTGGGGACATCTTCGGTGTGGGGTCCATCCTTCGATATAAGGATTCTTTGCAGTGAGGCCCCAGCCCAGGGCCAGGGGCCCCTGGGCACATCCTTTTTCCATTTTCCCTGGGAAAGAAAAGTCAGCAGTCCAGGTTCCTGATGTCAGTCTGTAGGGCTCCCTTGGGTCTATCAGGGCAGCACAAGTTTGAGGTGGGGACAACTTCGGTGTGGGGTCCATCCTTCGATATAAGGATTCTTTGCAGTGTGGCCCCAGCCCAGGGCCAGGGGCCCCTGGGCACATCCTTTTTCCATTTTCCCTGGGAAAGAAAACTCAGCAGTCCAGGTTCCTGATGTCAGTTTGTAGGGTTCCCTTGGGTCTATCAGGGCAGCACAAGTTTGAGGTGGGGACAGCTTCGGTGTGGGGTCCATCCTCCGTTATAAGGATTCTTTGCAGTCAGGGCCAGGGGCCCCTGGGCACATCCTTTTTCCATTTTCCCTGGGAAAGAAAACTCAGCAGTCCAGGTTCCTGATGTCAGTTTGTAGGGTTCCCTTGGGTCTATCAGGGCAGCACAAGTTTGAGGTGGGGACAACTTCGGTTTGGGGTCCATCCTTCGATATAAGGATTTTTTGCAGTCAGGGCCAGGGGCCCCTGGGCACATCCTTTTTCCATTTTCCCTGGGAAAGAAAACTCAGCAGTCCAGGTTCCTGATGTCAGTTTGTAGGGCTCCCTTGGGTCTATCAGGGCAGCACAAGTTTGAGGTGGGGACAGCTTCGGTGTGGGGTCCATCCTCCGTTATAAGGATTCTTTGCAGTCAGGGCCAGGGGCCCCTGGGCACATCCTTTTTCCATTTTCCCTGGGAAAGAAAACTCAGCAGTCCAGGTTCCTGATGTCAGTTTGTAGGGCTCCCTTTGGTGTATGAGGGCAGCACAAGTTTGAGGTGGGGACATCTTCGGTGTGGGGTCCATCCTTCGATATAAGGATTTTTTGCAGTCAGGGCCAGGGGCCCCTGGGCACATCCTTTTTCCATTTTCCCTGGGAAAGAAAACTCAGCAGTCCAGGTTCCTGATGTCAGTTTGTAGGGCTCCCTTGGGTCTATCAGGGCAGCACAAGTTTGAGGTGGGGACAACTTCGGTGTGAGGTCCATCCTTCGATATAAGGATTCTTTGCAGTCAGGGCCAGGGGCCCCTGTGCACATCCTTTTTCCATTTTCCCTGGGAAAGAAAACTCAGCAGTCCAGGTTCCTGATGTCAGTTTGTAGGGCTCCCTTGGGTCTATCAGGGCAGCACAAGTTTGAGGTGGGGACAGCTTCGGTGTGGGGTCCATCCTTCGATATAAGAATTTTTGGCAGTCAGGTCCAGGGTTCCCTGGGCACATCCTTTTTCCATTTTCCCTGGGAAAGAAAACTCAGCAGTCCAGGTTCCTGATGTCAGTTTGTAGGGCTCCCTTGGGTGTATCGGGGCAGCACAAGTTTGAGGTGGGGACAACTTCGGTGTGGGGTCCATCCTTCGATATAAGGATTCTTTGCAGTCAGGGCCAGGGGCCCCTGGGCACATCCTTTTTCCATTTTCCCTGGGAAAGAAAACTCAGCAGTCCAGGTTCCTGATGTCAGTTTGTAGGGCTCCCTTGGGTCTATCAGGGCAGCACAAGTTTGAGGTGGGGACAACTTCGGTGTGGGGTCCATCCTTCAATATAAGGATTCTTTGCAGTGAGGCCCCAGCCCAGGGCCAGGGGCCCCTGGGCCCATCCTTTTTCCATTTTCCCTGGGAAAGAAAACTCAGCAGTCCAGGTTCCTGATGTCAGTTTGTAGGGTTCCCTTGGGTCTATCAGGGCAGCACAAATTTGAGGTGGGGACAACTTTGGTGTGGGGTCCATCCTTCGATATAAGGATTCTTTGCAGTGAGGCCCCAGCCCATGTCCAGGGGCCCCTGGGCACATCCTTTTTCCATTTTCCCTGGGAAAGAAAACTCAGCAATCCAGGTTCCTGATGTCAGTTTGTAGGGCTCCCTTGGGTCTATCAGGGCAGCACAAGTTTGAGGTGGGGACAACTTCGGTGTGGGGTCCATCCTTCATTATAAGGATTCTTTGCAGTCAGGGCCAGGGGCCCCTGTGCACATCCTGTTTCCATTTTCCCTGGGAAAGGAAACGCAGCAGTCCAGGTTCCTGATGTCAGTTTGTAGGGTTCACTTGGGTCTATCAGGGCAGCACAAGTTTGAGGTGGGGACAACTTCGGTGTGGGGTCCATCCTTCGATATAAGGATTCTTTGCAGTCAGGGCCAGGGGCCCCTGGGCACATCCTTTTTCCATTTTCCCTGGGAAAGAAAACTCAGCAGTCCAGGTTCCTGATGTCAGTTTGTAGGGCTCCCTTGGGTGTATGAGGGCAGCACAAGTTTGAGGTGGGGACATCTTCGGTGTGGGGTCCATCCTTCGATATAAGGATTTTTTGCAGTCAGGGCCAGGGGCCCACGGGCACATCCTTTTTCCATTTTCCCTGGGAAAGAAAACTCAGCAGTCCAGGTTCCTGATGTCAGTTTGTCGGGCTCCCTTGGGTCTATCAGGGCAGCACAAGTTTGAGGTGGGGACAACTTCGGTGTGGGGTCCATCCTTCGATATAAGGATTCTTTGCAGTTTGGCCCCAGCCCAGGGCCAGGGGCCCCTGGGCACATCCTTTTTCCATTTTCCCTGGGAAAGAAAACTCAGCAGTCCAGGTTCCTGATGTCAGTTTGTAGGGCTCCCTTGGGTCTATCAGGGCAGCACAAGTTTGAGGTGGGGACAACTTCGGTGTGGGGTCCATCCTTCGATATAAGGATTTTTTGCAGTCAGGGCCAGGGGCCCCTGGGCACATCCTTTTTCCATTTTCCCTGGGAAAGAAAACTCAGCAGTCCAGGTTCCTGATGTCAGTTTGTAGGGCTCCCTTGGGTCTATCAGGGCAGCACAAGTTTGAGGTGGGGACAACTTCGGTGTGGGGTCCATCCTTCGATATAAGGATTCTTTGCAGTCAGGGCCAGGGGCCCCTGGGCACGTCCTTTTTCCATTTTCCCTGGGAAAGAAAACTCAGCAGTCCAGGTTCCTGATGTCAGTCTGTAGGGCTCCCTTGGGTCTATCAGGGCAGCACAAGTTTGAGGTGGGGACAACTTCGGTGTGGGGTCCATCCTTCGATATAAGGATTCTTTGCAGTGAGGCCCCAGCCCATGTCCAGGGGCCCCTGGGCACATCCTTTTTCCATTTTCCCTGGGAAAGAAAACTCAGCAGTCCAGGTTCCTGATGTCAGTTTGTAGGGCTCCCTTGGGTCTATCAGGGCAGCACAAGTTTGAGGTGGGGACAACTTCGGTGTGGGGTCCATCCTTCATTATAAGGATTCTTTGCAGTCAGGGCCAGGGGCCCCTGTGCACATCCTGTTTCCATTTTCCCTGGGAAAGGAAACTCAGCAGTCCAGGTTCCTGATGTCAGTTTGTAGGGTTCACTTGGGTCTATCAGGGCAGCACAAGTTTGAGGTGGGGACAACTTCGGTGTGGGGTCCATCCTTCAATATAAGGATTCTTTGCTATGAGGCCCCAGCCCAGGGCCAGGGGCCCCTGGGCACATCCTTTTTCCATTTTCCCTGGGAAAGAAAACTCAGCAGTCCAGGTTCCTGATGTCAGTTTGTAGGGCTCCCTTGGGTGTATGAGGGCAGCACAAGTTTGAGGTGGGGACATCTTCGGTGTGGGGTCCATCCTTCGATATAAGGATTTTTTGCAGTCAGGGCCAGGGGCCCCCGGGCACATCCTTTTTCCATTTTCCCTGGGAAAGAAAACTCAGGAGTCCAGGTTCCTGATGTCAGTTTGTAGGGCTCCCTTGGGTCTATCAGGGCAGCACAAGTTTGAGGTGGGGACAACTTCGGTGTGGGGTCCATCCTTCGATATAAGGATTCTTTGCAGTCAGGGCCAGGGTCCCAGGGCCAGGGGCCCCTGGGCACATCCTTTTTCCATTTTCCCTGGGAAAGAAAACTCAGCAGTCCAGGTTCCTGATGTCAGTTTGTAGGGTTCCCTTGGGTCTGTCAGGGCAGCACAAGTTTGAGGTGGGGACAACTTCGGTGTGGGGTCCATCCTTCGATATAAGGATTCTTTGCAGTGAGGCCCCAGCCCAGGGCCAGGGGCCCCTGGGCACATCCTTTTTCCATTTTCCCTGGGAAAGAAAACTCAGCAGTCCAGGTTCCTGATGTCAGTTTGTAGGGCTCCCTTGGGTCTATCAAGGCAGCACAAGTTTGAGGTGGGGACAACTTCGGTGTGGGGTCCATCCTTCGATATAAGGATTTTTTGCAGTCAGGGCCAGGGGCCCCTGGGCACATCCTTTTTCCATTTTCCCTGGGAAAGAAAACTCAGCAGTCCAGGTTCCTGATGTCAGTTTGTAGGGCTCCCTTGGGTCTATCAGGGCAGCACAAGTTTGAGGTGGGGACAACTTCGGTGTGGGGTCCATCCTTCGATATAAGGATTCTTTGCAGTCAGGGCCAGGGGCCCCTGGGCACGTCCTTTTTCCATTTTCCCTGGGAAAGAAAACTCAGCAGTCCAGGTTCCTGATGTCAGTTTGTAGGGCTCCCTTGGGTCTATCAGGGCAGCACAAGTTTGAGGTGGGGACATCTTCGGTGTGGGGTCCATCCTTCGATATAAGGATTCTTTGCAGTGAGGCCCCAGCCCAGGGCCAGGGGCCCCTGGGCACATCCTTTTTCCATTTTCCCTGGGAAAGAAAAGTCAGCAGTCCAGGTTCCTGATGTCAGTCTGTAGGGCTCCCTTGGGTCTATCAGGGCAGCACAAGTTTGAGGTGGGGACAACTTCGGTGTGGGGTCCATCCTTCGATATAAGGATTCTTTGCAGTGTGGCCCCAGCCCAGGGCCAGGGGCCCCTGGGCACATCCTTTTTCCATTTTCCCTGGGAAAGAAAACTCAGCAGTCCAGGTTCCTGATGTCAGTTTGTAGGGTTCCCTTGGGTCTATCAGGGCAGCACAAGTTTGAGGTGGGGACAGCTTCGGTGTGGGGTCCATCCTCCGTTATAAGGATTCTTTGCAGTCAGGGCCAGGGGCCCCTGGGCACATCCTTTTTCCATTTTCCCTGGGAAAGAAAACTCAGCAGTCCAGGTTCCTGATGTCAGTTTGTAGGGTTCCCTTGGGTCTATCAGGGCAGCACAAGTTTGAGGTGGGGACAACTTCGGTGTGGGGTCCATCCTTCGATATAAGGATTTTTTGCAGTCAGGGCCAGGGGCCCCTGGGCACATCCTTTTTCCATTTTCCCTGGGAAAGAAAACTCAGCAGTCCAGGTTCCTGATGTCAGTTTGTAGGGCTCCCTTGGGTCTATCAGGGCAGCACAAGTTTGAGGTGGGGACAGCTTCGGTGTGGGGTCCATCCTCCGTTATAAGGATTCTTTGCAGTCAGGGCCAGGGGCCCCTGGGCACATCCTTTTTCCATTTTCCCTGGGAAAGAAAACTCAGCAGTCCAGGTTCCTGATGTCAGTTTGTAGGGCTCCCTTTGGTGTATGAGGGCAGCACAAGTTTGAGGTGGGGACATCTTCGGTGTGGGGTCCATCCTTCGATATAAGGATTTTTTGCAGTCAGGGCCAGGGGCCCCTGGGCACATCCTTTTTCCATTTTCCCTGGGAAAGAAAACTCAGCAGTCCAGGTTCCTGATGTCAGTTTGTAGGGCTCCCTTGGGTCTATCAGGGCAGCACAAGTTTGAGGTGGGGACAACTTCGGTGTGAGGTCCATCCTTCGATATAAGGATTCTTTGCAGTCAGGGCCAGGGGCCCCTGTGCACATCCTTTTTCCATTTTCCCTGGGAAAGAAAACTCAGCAGTCCAGGTTCCTGATGTCAGTTTGTAGGGCTCCCTTGGGTCTATCAGGGCAGCACAAGTTTGAGGTGGGGACAGCTTCGGTGTGGGGTCCATCCTTCGATATAAGAATTTTTGGCAGTCAGGTCCAGGGTTCCCTGGGCACATCCTTTTTCCATTTTCCCTGGGAAAGAAAACTCAGCAGTCCAGGTTCCTGATGTCAGTTTGTAGGGCTCCCTTGGGTGTATCGGGGCAGCACAAGTTTGAGGTGGGGACAACTTCGGTGTGGGGTCCATCCTTCGATATAAGGATTCTTTGCAGTCAGGGCCAGGGGCCCCTGGGCACATCCTTTTTCCATTTTCCCTGGGAAAGAAAACTCAGCAGTCCAGGTTCCTGATGTCAGTTTGTAGGGCTCCCTTGGGTCTATCAGGGCAGCACAAGTTTGAGGTGGGGACAACTTCGGTGTGGGGTCCATCCTTCAATATAAGGATTCTTTGCAGTGAGGCCCCAGCCCAGGGCCAGGGGCCCCTGGGCCCATCCTTTTTCCATTTTCCCTGGGAAAGAAAACTCAGCAGTCCAGGTTCCTGATGTCAGTTTGTAGGGTTCCCTTGGGTCTATCAGGGCAGCACAAATTTGAGGTGGGGACAACTTTGGTGTGGGGTCCATCCTTCGATATAAGGATTCATTGCAGTGTGGCCCCAGCCCATGTCCAGGGGCCCCTGGGCACCTCCTTTTTCCATTTTCCCTGGGAAAGAAAACTCAGCAGTCCAGGTTCCTGATGTCAGTTTGTAGGGCTCCCTTGGGTCTATCAGGGCAGCACAAGTTTGAGGTGGGGACAACTTCGGTGTGGGGTCCATCCATCGATATAAGGATTTTTTGCAGTCAGGGCCAGGGGCCCCTGGGCACATCCTTTTTCCATTTTCCCTGGGAAAGAAAACTCAGCAGTCCAGGTTCCTGATGTCAGTTTGTAGGGCTCCCTTGGGTCTATCAGGGCAGCACAAGTTTGAGGTGGGGACATCTTCGGTGTGGGGTCCATCCTTCGATATAAGGATTCTTTGCAGTGAGGCCCCAGCCCATGTCCAGGGGCCCCTGGGCACATCCTTTTTCCATTTTCCCTGGGAAAGAAAACTCAGCAATCCAGGTTCCTGATGTCAGTTTGTAGGGCTCCCTTGGGTCTATCAGGGCAGCACAAGTTTGAGGTGGGGACAACTTCGGTGTGGGGTCCATCCTTCATTATAAGGATTCTTTGCAGTCAGGGCCAGGGGCCCCTGTGCACATCCTGTTTCCATTTTCCCTGGGAAAGGAAACGCAGCAGTCCAGGTTCCTGATGTCAGTTTGTAGGGTTCACTTGGGTCTATCAGGGCAGCACAAGTTTGAGGTGGGGACAACTTCGGTGTGGGGTCCATCCTTCGATATAAGGATTCTTTGCAGTCAGGGCCAGGGGCCCCTGGGCACATCCTTTTTCCATTTTCCCTGGGAAAGAAAACTCAGCAGTCCAGGTTCCTGATGTCAGTTTGTAGGGCTCCCTTGGGTGTATGAGGGCAGCACAAGTTTGAGGTGGGGACATCTTCGGTGTGGGGTCCATCCTTCGATATAAGGATTCTTTGCAGTTTGGCCCCAGCCCAGGGCCAGGGGCCCCTGGGCACATCCTTTTTCCATTTTCCCTGGGAAAGAAAACTCAGCAGTCCAGGTTCCTGATGTCAGTTTGTAGGGCTCCCTTGGGTCTATCAAGGCAGCACAAGTTTGAGGTGGGGACAACTTCGGTGTGGGGTCCATCCTTCGATATAAGGATTTTTTGCAGTCAGGGCCAGGGGCCCCTGGGCACATCCTTTCTCCATTTTCCCTGGGAAAGAAAACTCAGCAGTCCAGGTTCCTGATGTCAGTTTGTCGGGCTCCCTTGGGTCTATCAGGGCAGCACAAGTTTGAGGTGGGGACAACTTCGGTGTGGGGTCCATCCTTCGATATAAGGATTCTTTGCAGTTTGGCCCCAGCCCAGGGCCAGGGGCCCCTGGGCACATCCTTTTTCCATTTTCCCTGGGAAAGAAAACTCAGCAGTCCAGGTTCCTGATGTCAGTTTGTAGGGCTCCCTTGGGTCTATCAGGGCAGCACAAGTTTGAGGTGGGGACAACTTCGGTGTGGGGTCCATCCTTCGATATAAGGATTTTTTGCAGTCAGGGCCAGGGGCCCCTGGGCACATCCTTTTTCCATTTTCCCTGGGAAAGAAAACTCAGCAGTCCAGGTTCCTGATGTCAGTTTGTAGGGCTCCCTTGGGTCTATCAGGGCAGCACAAGTTTGAGGTGGGGACAACTTCGGTGTGGGGTCCATCCTTCGATATAAGGATTCTTTGCAGTCAGGGCCAGGGGCCCCTGGGCACGTCCTTTTTCCATTTTCCCTGGGAAAGAAAACTCAGCAGTCCAGGTTCCTGATGTCAGTCTGTAGGGCTCCCTTGGGTCTATCAGGGCAGCACAAGTTTGAGGTGGGGACAACTTCGGTGTGGGGTCCATCCTTCGATATAAGGATTCTTTGCAGTGAGGCCCCAGCCCATGTCCAGGGGCCCCTGGGCACATCCTTTTTCCATTTTCCCTGGGAAAGAAAACTCAGCAGTCCAGGTTCCTGATGTCAGTTTGTAGGGCTCCCTTGGGTCTATCAGGGCAGCACAAGTTTGAGGTGGGGACAACTTCGGTGTGGGGTCCATCCTTCAATATAAGGATTCTTTGCAGTGAGGCCCCAGCCCAGGGCCAGGGGCCCCTGGGCCCATCCTTTTTCCATTTTCCCTGGGAAAGAAAACTCAGCAGTCCAGGTTCCTGATGTCAGTTTGTAGGGTTCCCTTGGGTCTATCAGGGCAGCACAAATTTGAGGTGGGGACAACTTTGGTGTGGGGTCCATCCTTCGATATAAGGATTCTTTGCAGTGTGGCCCCAGCCCATGTCCAGGGGCCCCTGGGCACCTCCTTTTTCCATTTTCCCTGGGAAAGAAAACTCAGCAGTCCAGGTTCCTGATGTCAGTTTGTAGGGCTCCCTTGGGTCTATCAGGGCAGCACAAGTTTGAGGTGGGGACAACTTCGGTGTGGGGTCCATCCATCGATATAAGGATTTTTTGCAGTCAGGGCCAGGGGCCCCCGGGCACATCCTTTTTCCATTTTCCCTGGGAAAGAAAACTCAGGAGTCCAGGTTCCTGATGTCAGTTTGTAGGGCTCCCTTGGGTCTATCAGGGCAGCACAAGTTTGAGGTGGGGACATCTTCGGTGTGGGGTCCATCCTTCGATATAAGGATTCTTTGCAGTGAGGCCCCAGCCCATGTCCAGGGGCCCCTGGGCACATCCTTTTTCCATTTTCCCTGGGAAAGAAAACTCAGCAATCCAGGTTCCTGATGTCAGTTTGTAGGGCTCCCTTGGGTCTATCAGGGCAGCACAAGTTTGAGGTGGGGACAACTTCGGTGTGGGGTCCATCCTTCATTATAAGGATTCTTTGCAGTCAGGGCCAGGGGCCCCTGTGCACATCCTGTTTCCATTTTCCCTGGGAAAGGAAACTCAGCAGTCCAGGTTCCTGATGTCAGTTTGTAGGGTTCACTTGGGTCTATCAGGGCAGCACAAGTTTGAGGTGGGGACAACTTCGGTGTGGGGTCCATCCTTCAATATAAGGATTCTTTGCTGTGAGGCCCCAGCCCAGGGCCAGGGGCCCCTGGGCACATCCTTTTTCCATTTTCCCTGGGAAAGAAAACTCAGCAGTCCAGGTTCCTGATGTCAGTTTGTAGGGCTCCCTTGGGTGTATGAGGGCAGCACAAGTTTGAGGTGGGGACATCTTCGGTGTGGGGTCCATCCTTCGATATAAGGATTTTTTGCAGTCAGGGCCAGGGGCCCCCGGGCACATCCTTTTTCCATTTTCCCTGGGAAAGAAAACTCAGGAGTCCAGGTTCCTGATGTCAGTTTGTAGGGCTCCCTTGGGTCTATCAGGGCAGCACAAGTTTGAGGTGGGGACAACTTCGGTGTGGGGTCCATCCTTCGATATAAGGATTCTTTGCAGTCAGGGCCAGGGTCCCAGGGCCAGGGGCCCCTGGGCACATCCTTTTTCCATTTTCCCTGGGAAAGAAAACTCAGCAGTCCAGGTTCCTGATGTCAGTTTGTAGGGTTCCCTTGGGTCTGTCAGGGCAGCACAAGTTTGAGGTGGGGACAACTTCGGTGTGGGGTCCATCCTTCGATATAAGGATTCTTTGCAGTGAGGCCCCAGCCCAGGGCCAGGGGCCCCTGGGCACATCCTTTTTCCATTTTCCCTGGGAAAGAAAACTCAGCAGTCCAGGTTCCTGATGTCAGTTTGTAGGGCTCCCTTGGGTCTATCAAGGCAGCACAAGTTTGAGGTGGGGACAACTTCGGTGTGGGGTCCATCCTTCGATATAAGGATTTTTTGCAGTCAGGGCCAGGGGCCCCTGGGCACATCCTTTTTCCATTTTCCCTGGGAAAGAAAACTCAGCAGTCCAGGTTCCTGATGTCAGTTTGTAGGGCTCCCTTGGGTCTATCAGGGCAGCACAAGTTTGAGGTGGGGACATCTTCGGTGTGGGGTCCATCCTTCGATATAAGGATTCTTTGCAGTGAGGCCCCAGCCCAGGGCCAGGGGCCCCTGGGCACATCCTTTTTCCATTTTCCCTGGGAAAGAAAAGTCAGCAGTCCAGGTTCCTGATGTCAGTCTGTAGGGCTCCCTTGGGTCTATCAGGGCAGCACAAGTTTGAGGTGGGGACAACTTCGGTGTGGGGTCCATCCTTCGATATAAGGATTCTTTGCAGTGTGGCCCCAGCCCAGGGCCAGGGGCCCCTGGGCACATCCTTTTTCCATTTTCCCTGGGAAAGAAAACTCAGCAGTCCAGGTTCCTGATGTCAGTTTGTAGGGTTCCCTTGGGTCTATCAGGGCAGCACAAGTTTGAGGTGGGGACAGCTTCGGTGTGGGGTCCATCCTCCGTTATAAGGATTCTTTGCAGTCAGGGCCAGGGGCCCCTGGGCACATCCTTTTTCCATTTTCCCTGGGAAAGAAAACTCAGCAGTCCAGGTTCCTGATGTCAGTTTGTAGGGTTCCCTTGGGTCTATCAGGGCAGCACAAGTTTGAGGTGGGGACAACTTCGGTGTGGGGTCCATCCTTCGATATAAGGATTTTTTGCAGTCAGGGCCAGGGGCCCCTGGGCACATCCTTTTTCCATTTTCCCTGGGAAAGAAAACTCAGCAGTCCAGGTTCCTGATGTCAGTTTGTAGGGCTCCCTTGGGTCTATCAGGGCAGCACAAGTTTGAGGTGGGGACAGCTTCGGTGTGGGGTCCATCCTCCGTTATAAGGATTCTTTGCAGTCAGGGCCAGGGGCCCCTGGGCACATCCTTTTTCCATTTTCCCTGGGAAAGAAAACTCAGCAGTCCAGGTTCCTGATGTCAGTTTGTAGGGCTCCCTTTGGTGTATGAGGGCAGCACAAGTTTGAGGTGGGGACATCTTCGGTGTGGGGTCCATCCTTCGATATAAGGATTTTTTGCAGTCAGGGCCAGGGGCCCCTGGGCACATCCTTTTTCCATTTTCCCTGGGAAAGAAAACTCAGCAGTCCAGGTTCCTGATGTCAGTTTGTAGGGCTCCCTTGGGTCTATCAGGGCAGCACAAGTTTGAGGTGGGGACAACTTCGGTGTGGGGTCCATCCTTCGATATAAGGATTCTTTGCAGTTTGGCCCCAGCCCAGGGCCAGGGGCCCCTGGGCACATCCTTTTTCCATTTTCCCTGGGAAAGAAAACTCAGCAGTCCAGGTTCCTGATGTCAGTTTGTAGGGCTCCCTTGGGTCTATCAAGGCAGCACAAGTTTGAGGTGGGGACAACTTCGGTGTGGGGTCCATCCTTCGATATAAGGATTTTTTGCAGTCAGGGCCAGGGGCCCCTGGGCACATCCTTTTTCCATTTTCCCTGGGAAAGAAAACTCAGCAGTCCAGGTTCCTGATGTCAGTTTGTAGGGCTCCCTTGGGTCTATCAGGGCAGCACAAGTTTGAGGTGGGGACAACTTCGGTGTGGGGTCCATCCTTCGATATAAGGATTCTTTGCAGTTTGGCCCCAGCCCAGGGCCAGGGGCCCCTGGGCACATCCTTTTTCCATTTTCCCTGGGAAAGAAAACTCAGCAGTCCAGGTTCCTGATGTCAGTTTGTAGGGCTCCCTTGGGTCTATCAAGGCAGCACAAGTTTGAGGTGGGGACAACTTCGGTGTGGGGTCCATCCTTCGATATAAGGATTTTTTGCAGTCAGAGCCAGGGGCCCCTGGGCACATCCTTTTTCCATTTTCCCTGGGAAAGAAAACTCAGCAGTCCAGGTTCCTGATGTCAGTTTGTCGGGCTCCCTTGGGTCTATCAGGGCAGCACAAGTTTGAGGTGGGGACAACTTCGGTGTGGGGTCCATCCTTCGATATAAGGATTCTTTGCAGTTTGGCCCCAGCCCAGGGCCAGGGGCCCCTGGGCACATCCTTTTTCCATTTTCCCTGGGAAAGAAAACTCAGCAGTCCAGGTTCCTGATGTCAGTTTGTAGGGCTCCCTTGGGTCTATCAGGGCAGCACAAGTTTGAGGTGGGGACAACTTCGGTGTGGGGTCCATCCTTCGATATAAGGATTTTTTGCAGTCAGGGCCAGGGGCCCCTGGGCACATCCTTTTTCCATTTTCCCTGGGAAAGAAAACTCAGCAGTCCAGGTTCCTGATGTCAGTTTGTAGGGCTCCCTTGGGTCTATCAGGGCAGCACAAGTTTGAAGTGGGGACAACTTCGGTGTGGGGTCCATCCTTCGATATAAGGATTCTTTGCAGTCAGGGCCAGGGGCCCCTGGGCACGTCCTTTTTCCATTTTCCCTGGGAAAGAAAACTCAGCAGTCCAGGTTCCTGATGTCAGTCTGTAGGGCTCCCTTGGGTCTATCAGGGCAGCACAAGTTTGAGGTGGGGACAACTTCGGTGTGGGGTCCATCCTTCGATATAAGGATTCTTTGCAGTGAGGCCCCAGCCCATGTCCAGGGGCCCCTGGGCACATCCTTTTTCCATTTTCCCTGGGAAAGAAAACTCAGCAGTCCAGGTTCCTGATGTCAGTTTGTAGGGCTCCCTTGGGTCTATCAGGGCAGCACAAGTTTGAGGTGGGGACAACTTCGGTGTGGGGTCCATCCTTCAATATAAGGATTCTTTGCAGTGAGGCCCCAGCCCAGGGCCAGGGGCCCCTGGGCCCATCCTTTTTCCATTTTCCCTGGGAAAGAAAACTCAGCAGTCCAGGTTCCTGATGTCAGTTTGTAGGGTTCCCTTGGGTCTATCAGGGCAGCACAAATTTGAGGTGGGGACAACTTTGGTGTGGGGTCCATCCTTCGATATAAGGATTCTTTGCAGTGTGGCCCCAGCCCATGTCCAGGGGCCCCTGGGCACCTCCTTTTTCCATTTTCCCTGGGAAAGAAAACTCAGCAGTCCAGGTTCCTGATGTCAGTTTGTAGGGCTCCCTTGGGTCTATCAGGGCAGCACAAGTTTGAGGTGGGGACAACTTCGGTGTGGGGTCCATCCATCGATATAAGGATTTTTTGCAGTCAGGGCCAGGGGCCCCCGGGCACATCCTTTTTCCATTTTCCCTGGGAAAGAAAACTCAGGAGTCCAGGTTCCTGATGTCAGTTTGTAGGGCTCCCTTGGGTCTATCAGGGCAGCACAAGTTTGAGGTGGGGACATCTTCGGTGTGGGGTCCATCCTTCGATATAAGGATTCTTTGCAGTGAGGCCCCAGCCCATGTCCAGGGGCCCCTGGGCACATCCTTTTTCCATTTTCCCTGGGAAAGAAAACTCAGCAATCCAGGTTCCTGATGTCAGTTTGTAGGGCTCCCTTGGGTCTATCAGGGCAGCACAAGTTTGAGGTGGGGACAACTTCGGTGTGGGGTCCATCCTTCAATATAAGGATTCTTTGCTGTGAGGCCCCAGCCCAGGGCCAGGGGCCCCTGGGCACATCCTTTTTCCATTTTCCCTGGGAAAGAAAACTCAGCAGTCCAGGTTCCTGATGTCAGTTTGTAGGGCTCCCTTGGGTGTATGAGGGCAGCACAAGTTTGAGGTGGGGACATCTTCGGTGTGGGGTCCATCCTTCGATATAAGGATTTTTTGCAGTCAGGGCCAGGGGCCCCCGGGCACATCCTTTTTCCATTTTCCCTGGGAAAGAAAACTCAGGAGTCCAGGTTCCTGATGTCAGTTTGTAGGGCTCCCTTGGGTCTATCAGGGCAGCACAAGTTTGAGGTGGGGACAACTTCGGTGTGGGGTCCATCCTTCGATATAAGGATTCTTTGCAGTCAGGGCCAGGGTCCCAGGGCCAGGGGCCCCTGGGCACATCCTTTTTCCATTTTCCCTGGGAAAGAAAACTCAGCAGTCCAGGTTCCTGATGTCAGTTTGTAGGGTTCCCTTGGGTCTGTCAGGGCAGCACAAGTTTGAGGTGGGGACAACTTCGGTGTGGGGTCCATCCTTCGATATAAGGATTCTTTGCAGTGAGGCCCCAGCCCAGGGCCAGGGGCCCCTGGGCACATCCTTTTTCCATTTTCCCTGGGAAAGAAAACTCAGCAGTCCAGGTTCCTGATGTCAGTTTGTAGGGCTCCCTTGGGTCTATCAAGGCAGCACAAGTTTGAGGTGGGGACAACTTCGGTGTGGGGTCCATCCTTCGATATAAGGATTTTTTGCAGTCAGGGCCAGGGGCCCCTGGGCACATCCTTTTTCCATTTTCCCTGGGAAAGAAAACTCAGCAGTCCAGGTTCCTGATGTCAGTTTGTAGGGCTCCCTTGGGTCTATCAGGGCAGCACAAGTTTGAGGTGGGGACAACTTCGGTGTGGGGTCCATCCTTCGATATAAGGATTCTTTGCAGTCAGGGCCAGGGGCCCCTGGGCACGTCCTTTTTCCATTTTCCCTGGGAAAGAAAACTCAGCAGTCCAGGTTCCTGATGTCAGTTTGTAGGGCTCCCTTGGGTCTATCAGGGCAGCACAAGTTTGAGGTGGGGACATCTTCGGTGTGGGGTCCATCCTTCGATATAAGGATTCTTTGCAGTGAGGCCCCAGCCCAGGGCCAGGGGCCCCTGGGCACATCCTTTTTCCATTTTCCCTGGGAAAGAAAAGTCAGCAGTCCAGGTTCCTGATGTCAGTCTGTAGGGCTCCCTTGGGTCTATCAGGGCAGCACAAGTTTGAGGTGGGGACAACTTCGGTGTGGGGTCCATCCTTCGATATAAGGATTCTTTGCAGTGTGGCCCCAGCCCAGGGCCAGGGGCCCCTGGGCACATCCTTTTTCCATTTTCCCTGGGAAAGAAAACTCAGCAGTCCAGGTTCCTGATGTCAGTTTGTAGGGTTCCCTTGGGTCTATCAGGGCAGCACAAGTTTGAGGTGGGGACAGCTTCGGTGTGGGGTCCATCCTCCGTTATAAGGATTCTTTGCAGTCAGGGCCAGGGGCCCCTGGGCACATCCTTTTTCCATTTTCCCTGGGAAAGAAAACTCAGCAGTCCAGGTTCCTGATGTCAGTTTGTAGGGCTCCCTTGGGTCTATCAGGGCAGCACAAGTTTGAGGTGGGGACAGCTTCGGTGTGGGGTCCATCCTCCGTTATAAGGATTCTTTGCAGTCAGGGCCAGGGGCCCCTGGGCACATCCTTTTTCCATTTTCCCTGGGAAAGAAAACTCAGCAGTCCAGGTTCCTGATGTCAGTTTGTAGGGCTCCCTTTGGTGTATGAGGGCAGCACAAGTTTGAGGTGGGGACATCTTCGGTGTGGGGTCCATCCTTCGATATAAGGATTTTTTGCAGTCAGGGCCAGGGGCCCCTGGGCACATCCTTTTTCCATTTTCCCTGGGAAAGAAAACTCAGCAGTCCAGGTTCCTGATGTCAGTTTGTAGGGCTCCCTTGGGTCTATCAGGGCAGCACAAGTTTGAGGTGGGGACAACTTCGGTGTGAGGTCCATCCTTCGATATAAGGATTCTTTGCAGTCAGGGCCAGGGGCCCCTGTGCACATCCTTTTTCCATTTTCCCTGGGAAAGAAAACTCAGCAGTCCAGGTTCCTGATGTCAGTTTGTAGGGTTCCCTTGGGTCTATCAGGGCAGCACAAATTTGAGGTGGGGACAACTTTGGTGTGGGGTCCATCCTTCGATATAAGGATTCATTGCAGTGTGGCCCCAGCCCATGTCCAGGGGCCCCTGGGCACCTCCTTTTTCCATTTTCCCTGGGAAAGAAAACTCAGCAGTCCAGGTTCCTGATGTCAGTTTGTAGGGCTCCCTTGGGTCTATCAGGGCAGCACAAGTTTGAGGTGGGGACAACTTCGGTGTGGGGTCCATCCATCGATATAAGGATTTTTTGCAGTCAGGGCCAGGGGCCCCTGGGCACATCCTTTTTCCATTTTCCCTGGGAAAGAAAACTCAGCAGTCCAGGTTCCTGATGTCAGTTTGTAGGGCTCCCTTGGGTCTATCAGGGCAGCACAAGTTTGAGGTGGGGACATCTTCGGTGTGGGGTCCATCCTTCGATATAAGGATTCTTTGCAGTGAGGCCCCAGCCCATGTCCAGGGGCCCCTGGGCACATCCTTTTTCCATTTTCCCTGGGAAAGAAAACTCAGCAATCCAGGTTCCTGATGTCAGTTTGTAGGGCTCCCTTGGGTCTATCAGGGCAGCACAAGTTTGAGGTGGGGACAACTTCGGTGTGGGGTCCATCCTTCATTATAAGGATTCTTTGCAGTCAGGGCCAGGGGCCCCTGTGCACATCCTGTTTCCATTTTCCCTGGGAAAGGAAACGCAGCAGTCCAGGTTCCTGATGTCAGTTTGTAGGGTTCACTTGGGTCTATCAGGGCAGCACAAGTTTGAGGTGGGGACAACTTCGGTGTGGGGTCCATCCTTCGATATAAGGATTCTTTGCAGTCAGGGCCAGGGGCCCCTGGGCACATCCTTTTTCCATTTTCCCTGGGAAAGAAAACTCAGCAGTCCAGGTTCCTGATGTCAGTTTGTAGGGCTCCCTTGGGTGTATGAGGGCAGCACAAGTTTGAGGTGGGGACATCTTCGGTGTGGGGTCCATCCTTCGATATAAGGATTTTTTGCAGTCAGGGCCAGGGGCCCACGGGCACATCCTTTTTCCATTTTCCCTGGGAAAGAAAACTCAGCAGTCCAGGTTCCTGATGTCAGTTTGTCGGGCTCCCTTGGGTCTATCAGGGCAGCACAAGTTTGAGGTGGGGACAACTTCGGTGTGGGGTCCATCCTTCGATAAAAGGATTCTTTGCAGTCAGGGCCAGGGTCCCAGGGCCAGGGGCCCCTGGGCACATCCTTTTTCCATTTTCCCTGGGAAAGAAAACTCAGCAGTCCAGGTTCCTGATGTCAGTTTGTAGGGCTCCCTTGGGTCTATCAGGGCAGCACAAGTTTGAGGTGGGGACAACTTCGGTGTGGGGTCCATCCTTCGATATAAGGATTCTTTGCAGTTTGGCCCCAGCCCAGGGCCAGGGGCCCCTGGGCACATCCTTTTTCCATTTTCCCTGGGAAAGAAAACTCAGCAGTCCAGGTTCCTGATGTCAGTTTGTAGGGCTCCCTTGGGTCTATCAAGGCAGCACAAGTTTGAGGTGGGGACAACTTCGGTGTGGGGTCCATCCTTCGATATAAGGATTTTTTGCAGTCAGGGCCAGGGGCCCCTGGGCACATCCTTTCTCCATTTTCCCTGGGAAAGAAAACTCAGCAGTCCAGGTTCCTGATGTCAGTTTGTCGGGCTCCCTTGGGTCTATCAGGGCAGCACAAGTTTGAGGTGGGGACAACTTCGGTGTGGGGTCCATCCTTCGATATAAGGATTCTTTGCAGTTTGGCCCCAGCCCAGGGCCAGGGGCCCCTGGGCACATCCTTTTTCCATTTTCCCTGGGAAAGAAAACTCAGCAGTCCAGGTTCCTGATGTCAGTTTGTAGGGCTCCCTTGGGTCTATCAGGGCAGCACAAGTTTGAGGTGGGGACAACTTCGGTGTGGGGTCCATCCTTCGATATAAGGATTTTTTGCAGTCAGGGCCAGGGGCCCCTGGGCACATCCTTTTTCCATTTTCCCTGGGAAAGAAAACTCAGCAGTCCAGGTTCCTGATGTCAGTTTGTAGGGCTCCCTTGGGTCTATCAGGGCAGCACAAGTTTGAGGTGGGGACAACTTCGGTGTGGGGTCCATCCTTCGATATAAGGATTCTTTGCAGTCAGGGCCAGGGGCCCCTGGGCACGTCCTTTTTCCATTTTCCCTGGGAAAGAAAACTCAGCAGTCCAGGTTCCTGATGTCAGTCTGTAGGGCTCCCTTGGGTCTATCAGGGCAGCACAAGTTTGAGGTGGGGACAACTTCGGTGTGGGGTCCATCCTTCGATATAAGGATTCTTTGCAGTGAGGCCCCAGCCCATGTCCAGGGGCCCCTGGGCACATCCTTTTTCCATTTTCCCTGGGAAAGAAAACTCAGCAGTCCAGGTTCCTGATGTCAGTTTGTAGGGCTCCCTTGGGTCTATCAGGGCAGCACAAGTTTGAGGTGGGGACAACTTCGGTGTGGGGTCCATCCTTCAATATAAGGATTCTTTGCAGTGAGGCCCCAGCCCAGGGCCAGGGGCCCCTGGGCCCATCCTTTTTCCATTTTCCCTGGGAAAGAAAACTCAGCAGTCCAGGTTCCTGATGTCAGTTTGTAGGGTTCCCTTGGGTCTATCAGGGCAGCACAAATTTGAGGTGGGGACAACTTTGGTGTGGGGTCCATCCTTCGATATAAGGATTCTTTGCAGTGTGGCCCCAGCCCATGTCCAGGGGCCCCTGGGCACCTCCTTTTTCCATTTTCCCTGGGAAAGAAAACTCAGCAGTCCAGGTTCCTGATGTCAGTTTGTAGGGCTCCCTTGGGTCTATCAGGGCAGCACAAGTTTGAGGTGGGGACAACTTCGGTGTGGGGTCCATCCATCGATATAAGGATTTTTTGCAGTCAGGGCCAGGGGCCCCCGGGCACATCCTTTTTCCATTTTCCCTGGGAAAGAAAACTCAGGAGTCCAGGTTCCTGATGTCAGTTTGTAGGGCTCCCTTGGGTCTATCAGGGCAGCACAAGTTTGAGGTGGGGACATCTTCGGTGTGGGGTCCATCCTTCGATATAAGGATTCTTTGCAGTGAGGCCCCAGCCCATGTCCAGGGGCCCCTGGGCACATCCTTTTTCCATTTTCCCTGGGAAAGAAAACTCAGCAATCCAGGTTCCTGATGTCAGTTTGTAGGGCTCCCTTGGGTCTATCAGGGCAGCACAAGTTTGAGGTGGGGACAACTTCGGTGTGGGGTCCATCCTTCATTATAAGGATTCTTTGCAGTCAGGGCCAGGGGCCCCTGTGCACATCCTGTTTCCATTTTCCCTGGGAAAGGAAACTCAGCAGTCCAGGTTCCTGATGTCAGTTTGTAGGGTTCACTTGGGTCTATCAGGGCAGCACAAGTTTGAGGTGGGGACAACTTCGGTGTGGGGTCCATCCTTCAATATAAGGATTCTTTGCTGTGAGGCCCCAGCCCAGGGCCAGGGGCCCCTGGGCACATCCTTTTTCCATTTTCCCTGGGAAAGAAAACTCAGCAGTCCAGGTTCCTGATGTCAGTTTGTAGGGCTCCCTTGGGTGTATGAGGGCAGCACAAGTTTGAGGTGGGGACATCTTCGGTGTGGGGTCCATCCTTCGATATAAGGATTTTTTGCAGTCAGGGCCAGGGGCCCCCGGGCACATCCTTTTTCCATTTTCCCTGGGAAAGAAAACTCAGGAGTCCAGGTTCCTGATGTCAGTTTGTAGGGCTCCCTTGGGTCTATCAGGGCAGCACAAGTTTGAGGTGGGGACAACTTCGGTGTGGGGTCCATCCTTCGATATAAGGATTCTTTGCAGTCAGGGCCAGGGTCCCAGGGCCAGGGGCCCCTGGGCACATCCTTTTTCCATTTTCCCTGGGAAAGAAAACTCAGCAGTCCAGGTTCCTGATGTCAGTTTGTAGGGTTCCCTTGGGTCTGTCAGGGCAGCACAAGTTTGAGGTGGGGACAACTTCGGTGTGGGGTCCATCCTTCGATATAAGGATTCTTTGCAGTGAGGCCCCAGCCCAGGGCCAGGGGCCCCTGGGCACATCCTTTTTCCATTTTCCCTGGGAAAGAAAACTCAGCAGTCCAGGTTCCTGATGTCAGTTTGTAGGGCTCCCTTGGGTCTATCAAGGCAGCACAAGTTTGAGGTGGGGACAACTTCGGTGTGGGGTCCATCCTTCGATATAAGGATTTTTTGCAGTCAGGGCCAGGGGCCCCTGGGCACATCCTTTTTCCATTTTCCCTGGGAAAGAAAACTCAGCAGTCCAGGTTCCTGATGTCAGTTTGTAGGGCTCCCTTGGGTCTATCAGGGCAGCACAAGTTTGAGGTGGGGACATCTTCGGTGTGGGGTCCATCCTTCGATATAAGGATTCTTTGCAGTGAGGCCCCAGCCCAGGGCCAGGGGCCCCTGGGCACATCCTTTTTCCATTTTCCCTGGGAAAGAAAAGTCAGCAGTCCAGGTTCCTGATGTCAGTCTGTAGGGCTCCCTTGGGTCTATCAGGGCAGCACAAGTTTGAGGTGGGGACAACTTCGGTGTGGGGTCCATCCTTCGATATAAGGATTCTTTGCAGTGTGGCCCCAGCCCAGGGCCAGGGGCCCCTGGGCACATCCTTTTTCCATTTTCCCTGGGAAAGAAAACTCAGCAGTCCAGGTTCCTGATGTCAGTTTGTAGGGTTCCCTTGGGTCTATCAGGGCAGCACAAGTTTGAGGTGGGGACAGCTTCGGTGTGGGGTCCATCCTCCGTTATAAGGATTCTTTGCAGTCAGGGCCAGGGGCCCCTGGGCACATCCTTTTTCCATTTTCCCTGGGAAAGAAAACTCAGCAGTCCAGGTTCCTGATGTCAGTTTGTAGGGTTCCCTTGGGTCTATCAGGGCAGCACAAGTTTGAGGTGGGGACAACTTCGGTGTGGGGTCCATCCTTCGATATAAGGATTTTTTGCAGTCAGGGCCAGGGGCCCCTGGGCACATCCTTTTTCCATTTTCCCTGGGAAAGAAAACTCAGCAGTCCAGGTTCCTGATGTCAGTTTGTAGGGCTCCCTTGGGTCTATCAGGGCAGCACAAGTTTGAGGTGGGGACAGCTTCGGTGTGGGGTCCATCCTCCGTTATAAGGATTCTTTGCAGTCAGGGCCAGGGGCCCCTGGGCACATCCTTTTTCCATTTTCCCTGGGAAAGAAAACTCAGCAGTCCAGGTTCCTGATGTCAGTTTGTAGGGCTCCCTTTGGTGTATGAGGGCAGCACAAGTTTGAGGTGGGGACATCTTCGGTGTGGGGTCCATCCTTCGATATAAGGATTTTTTGCAGTCAGGGCCAGGGGCCCCTGGGCACATCCTTTTTCCATTTTCCCTGGGAAAGAAAACTCAGCAGTCCAGGTTCCTGATGTCAGTTTGTAGGGCTCCCTTGGGTCTATCAGGGCAGCACAAGTTTGAGGTGGGGACAACTTCGGTGTGGGGTCCATCCTTCGATATAAGGATTCTTTGCAGTTTGGCCCCAGCCCAGGGCCAGGGGCCCCTGGGCACATCCTTTTTCCATTTTCCCTGGGAAAGAAAACTCAGCAGTCCAGGTTCCTGATGTCAGTTTGTAGGGCTCCCTTGGGTCTATCAAGGCAGCACAAGTTTGAGGTGGGGACAACTTCGGTGTGGGGTCCATCCTTCGATATAAGGATTTTTTGCAGTCAGGGCCAGGGGCCCCTGGGCACATCCTTTTTCCATTTTCCCTGGGAAAGAAAACTCAGCAGTCCAGGTTCCTGATGTCAGTTTGTAGGGCTCCCTTGGGTCTATCAGGGCAGCACAAGTTTGAGGTGGGGACAACTTCGGTGTGGGGTCCATCCTTCGATATAAGGATTCTTTGCAGTTTGGCCCCAGCCCAGGGCCAGGGGCCCCTGGGCACATCCTTTTTCCATTTTCCCTGGGAAAGAAAACTCAGCAGTCCAGGTTCCTGATGTCAGTTTGTAGGGCTCCCTTGGGTCTATCAAGGCAGCACAAGTTTGAGGTGGGGACAACTTCGGTGTGGGGTCCATCCTTCGATATAAGGATTTTTTGCAGTCAGGGCCAGGGGCCCCTGGGCACATCCTTTTTCCATTTTCCCTGGGAAAGAAAACTCAGCAGTCCAGGTTCCTGATGTCAGTTTGTCGGGCTCCCTTGGGTCTATCAGGGCAGCACAAGTTTGAGGTGGGGACAACTTCGGTGTGGGGTCCATCCTTCGATATAAGGATTCTTTGCAGTTTGGCCCCAGCCCAGGGCCAGGGGCCCCTGGGCACATCCTTTTTCCATTTTCCCTGGGAAAGAAAACTCAGCAGTCCAGGTTCCTGATGTCAGTTTGTAGGGCTCCCTTGGGTCTATCAGGGCAGCACAAGTTTGAGGTGGGGACAACTTCGGTGTGGGGTCCATCCTTCGATATAAGGATTTTTTGCAGTCAGGGCCAGGGGCCCCTGGGCACATCCTTTTTCCATTTTCCCTGGGAAAGAAAACTCAGCAGTCCAGGTTCCTGATGTCAGTTTGTAGGGCTCCCTTGGGTCTATCAGGGCAGCACAAGTTTGAAGTGGGGACAACTTCGGTGTGGGGTCCATCCTTCGATATAAGGATTCTTTGCAGTCAGGGCCAGGGGCCCCTGGGCACGTCCTTTTTCCATTTTCCCTGGGAAAGAAAACTCAGCAGTCCAGGTTCCTGATGTCAGTCTGTAGGGCTCCCTTGGGTCTATCAGGGCAGCACAAGTTTGAGGTGGGGACAACTTCGGTGTGGGGTCCATCCTTCGATATAAGGATTCTTTGCAGTGAGGCCCCAGCCCATGTCCAGGGGCCCCTGGGCACATCCTTTTTCCATTTTCCCTGGGAAAGAAAACTCAGCAGTCCAGGTTCCTGATGTCAGTTTGTAGGGCTCCCTTGGGTCTATCAGGGCAGCACAAGTTTGAGGTGGGGACAACTTCGGTGTGGGGTCCATCCTTCAATATAAGGATTCTTTGCAGTGAGGCCCCAGCCCAGGGCCAGGGGCCCCTGGGCCCATCCTTTTTCCATTTTCCCTGGGAAAGAAAACTCAGCAGTCCAGGTTCCTGATGTCAGTTTGTAGGGTTCCCTTGGGTCTATCAGGGCAGCACAAATTTGAGGTGGGGACAACTTTGGTGTGGGGTCCATCCTTCGATATAAGGATTCTTTGCAGTGTGGCCCCAGCCCATGTCCAGGGGCCCCTGGGCACCTCCTTTTTCCATTTTCCCTGGGAAAGAAAACTCAGCAGTCCAGGTTCCTGATGTCAGTTTGTAGGGCTCCCTTGGGTCTATCAGGGCAGCACAAGTTTGAGGTGGGGACAACTTCGGTGTGGGGTCCATCCATCGATATAAGGATTTTTTGCAGTCAGGGCCAGGGGCCCCCGGGCACATCCTTTTTCCATTTTCCCTGGGAAAGAAAACTCAGGAGTCCAGGTTCCTGATGTCAGTTTGTAGGGCTCCCTTGGGTCTATCAGGGCAGCACAAGTTTGAGGTGGGGACATCTTCGGTGTGGGGTCCATCCTTCGATATAAGGATTCTTTGCAGTGAGGCCCCAGCCCATGTCCAGGGGCCCCTGGGCACATCCTTTTTCCATTTTCCCTGGGAAAGAAAACTCAGCAATCCAGGTTCCTGATGTCAGTTTGTAGGGCTCCCTTGGGTCTATCAGGGCAGCACAAGTTTGAGGTGGGGACAACTTCGGTGTGGGGTCCATCCTTCATTATAAGGATTCTTTGCAGTCAGGGCCAGGGGCCCCTGTGCACATCCTGTTTCCATTTTCCCTGGGAAAGGAAACTCAGCAGTCCAGGTTCCTGATGTCAGTTTGTAGGGTTCACTTGGGTCTATCAGGGCAGCACAAGTTTGAGGTGGGGACAACTTCGGTGTGGGGTCCATCCTTCAATATAAGGATTCTTTGCTGTGAGGCCCCAGCCCAGGGCCAGGGGCCCCTGGGCACATCCTTTTTCCATTTTCCCTGGGAAAGAAAACTCAGCAGTCCAGGTTCCTGATGTCAGTTTGTAGGGCTCCCTTGGGTGTATGAGGGCAGCACAAGTTTGAGGTGGGGACATCTTCGGTGTGGGGTCCATCCTTCGATATAAGGATTTTTTGCAGTCAGGGCCAGGGGCCCCCGGGCACATCCTTTTTCCATTTTCCCTGGGAAAGAAAACTCAGGAGTCCAGGTTCCTGATGTCAGTTTGTAGGGCTCCCTTGGGTCTATCAGGGCAGCACAAGTTTGAGGTGGGGACAACTTCGGTGTGGGGTCCATCCTTCGATATAAGGATTCTTTGCAGTCAGGGCCAGGGTCCCAGGGCCAGGGGCCCCTGGGCACATCCTTTTTCCATTTTCCCTGGGAAAGAAAACTCAGCAGTCCAGGTTCCTGATGTCAGTTTGTAGGGTTCCCTTGGGTCTGTCAGGGCAGCACAAGTTTGAGGTGGGGACAACTTCGGTGTGGGGTCCATCCTTCGATATAAGGATTCTTTGCAGTGAGGCCCCAGCCCAGGGCCAGGGGCCCCTGGGCACATCCTTTTTCCATTTTCCCTGGGAAAGAAAACTCAGCAGTCCAGGTTCCTGATGTCAGTTTGTAGGGCTCCCTTGGGTCTATCAAGGCAGCACAAGTTTGAGGTGGGGACAACTTCGGTGTGGGGTCCATCCTTCGATATAAGGATTTTTTGCAGTCAGGGCCAGGGGCCCCTGGGCACATCCTTTTTCCATTTTCCCTGGGAAAGAAAACTCAGCAGTCCAGGTTCCTGATGTCAGTTTGTAGGGCTCCCTTGGGTCTATCAGGGCAGCACAAGTTTGAGGTGGGGACAACTTCGGTGTGGGGTCCATCCTTCGATATAAGGATTCTTTGCAGTCAGGGCCAGGGGCCCCTGGGCACGTCCTTTTTCCATTTTCCCTAGGAAAGAAAACTCAGCAGTCCAGGTTCCTGATGTCAGTTTGTAGGGCTCCCTTGGGTCTATCAGGGCAGCACAAGTTTGAGGTGGGGACATCTTCGGTGTGGGGTCCATCCTTCGATATAAGGATTCTTTGCAGTGAGGCCCCAGCCCAGGGCCAGGGGCCCCTGGGCACATCCTTTTTCCATTTTCCCTGGGAAAGAAAAGTCAGCAGTCCAGGTTCCTGATGTCAGTCTGTAGGGCTCCCTTGGGTCTATCAGGGCAGCACAAGTTTGAGGTGGGGACAACTTCGGTGTGGGGTCCATCCTTCGATATAAGGATTCTTTGCAGTGTGGCCCCAGCCCAGGGCCAGGGGCCCCTGGGCACATCCTTTTTCCATTTTCCCTGGGAAAGAAAACTCAGCAGTCCAGGTTCCTGATGTCAGTTTGTAGGGTTCCCTTGGGTCTATCAGGGCAGCACAAGTTTGAGGTGGGGACAGCTTCGGTGTGGGGTCCATCCTCCGTTATAAGGATTCTTTGCAGTCAGGGCCAGGGGCCCCTGGGCACATCCTTTTTCCATTTTCCCTGGGAAAGAAAACTCAGCAGTCCAGGTTCCTGATGTCAGTTTGTAGGGCTCCCTTGGGTCTATCAGGGCAGCACAAGTTTGAGGTGGGGACAGCTTCGGTGTGGGGTCCATCCTCCGTTATAAGGATTCTTTGCAGTCAGGGCCAGGGGCCCCTGGGCACATCCTTTTTCCATTTTCCCTGGGAAAGAAAACTCAGCAGTCCAGGTTCCTGATGTCAGTTTGTAGGGCTCCCTTTGGTGTATGAGGGCAGCACAAGTTTGAGGTGGGGACATCTTCGGTGTGGGGTCCATCCTTCGATATAAGGATTTTTTGCAGTCAGGGCCAGGGGCCCCTGGGCACATCCTTTTTCCATTTTCCCTGGGAAAGAAAACTCAGCAGTCCAGGTTCCTGATGTCAGTTTGTAGGGCTCCCTTGGGTCTATCAGGGCAGCACAAGTTTGAGGTGGGGACAACTTCGGTGTGAGGTCCATCCTTCGATATAAGGATTCTTTGCAGTCAGGGCCAGGGGCCCCTGTGCACATCCTTTTTCCATTTTCCCTGGGAAAGAAAACTCAGCAGTCCAGGTTCCTGATGTCAGTTTGTAGGGCTCCCTTGGGTCTATCAGGGCAGCACAAGTTTGAGGTGGGGACAGCTTCGGTGTGGGGTCCATCCTTCGATATAAGAATTTTTGGCAGTCAGGTCCAGGGTTCCCTGGGCACATCCTTTTTCCATTTTCCCTGGGAAAGAAAACTCAGCAGTCCAGGTTCCTGATGTCAGTTTGTAGGGCTCCCTTGGGTGTATCGGGGCAGCACAAGTTTGAGGTGGGGACAACTTCGGTGTGGGGTCCATCCTTCGATATAAGGATTCTTTGCAGTCAGGGCCAGGGGCCCCTGGGCACATCCTTTTTCCATTTTCCCTGGGAAAGAAAACTCAGCAGTCCAGGTTCCTGATGTCAGTTTGTAGGGCTCCCTTGGGTCTATCAGGGCAGCACAAGTTTGAGGTGGGGACAACTTCGGTGTGGGGTCCATCCTTCAATATAAGGATTCTTTGCAGTGAGGCCCCAGCCCAGGGCCAGGGGCCCCTGGGCCCATCCTTTTTCCATTTTCCCTGGGAAAGAAAACTCAGCAGTCCAGGTTCCTGATGTCAGTTTGTAGGGTTCCCTTGGGTCTATCAGGGCAGCACAAATTTGAGGTGGGGACAACTTTGGTGTGGGGTCCATCCTTCGATATAAGGATTCATTGCAGTGTGGCCCCAGCCCATGTCCAGGGGCCCCTGGGCACCTCCTTTTTCCATTTTCCCTGGGAAAGAAAACTCAGCAGTCCAGGTTCCTGATGTCAGTTTGTAGGGCTCCCTTGGGTCTATCAGGGCAGCACAAGTTTGAGGTGGGGACAACTTCGGTGTGGGGTCCATCCATCGATATAAGGATTTTTTGCAGTCAGGGCCAGGGGCCCCTGGGCACATCCTTTTTCCATTTTCCCTGGGAAAGAAAACTCAGCAGTCCAGGTTCCTGATGTCAGTTTGTAGGGCTCCCTTGGGTCTATCAGGGCAGCACAAGTTTGAGGTGGGGACATCTTCGGTGTGGGGTCCATCCTTCGATATAAGGATTCTTTGCAGTGAGGCCCCAGCCCATGTCCAGGGGCCCCTGGGCACATCCTTTTTCCATTTTCCCTGGGAAAGAAAACTCAGCAATCCAGGTTCCTGATGTCAGTTTGTAGGGCTCCCTTGGGTCTATCAGGGCAGCACAAGTTTGAGGTGGGGACAACTTCGGTGTGGGGTCCATCCTTCATTATAAGGATTCTTTGCAGTCAGGGCCAGGGGCCCCTGTGCACATCCTGTTTCGATTTTCCCTGGGAAAGGAAACGCAGCAGTCCAGGTTCCTGATGTCAGTTTGTAGGGTTCACTTGGGTCTATCAGGGCAGCACAAGTTTGAGGTGGGGACAACTTCGGTGTGGGGTCCATCCTTCGATATAAGGATTCTTTGCAGTCAGGGCCAGGGGCCCCTGGGCACATCCTTTTTCCATTTTCCCTGGGAAAGAAAACTCAGCAGTCCAGGTTCCTGATGTCAGTTTGTAGGGCTCCCTTGGGTGTATGAGGGCAGCACAAGTTTGAGGTGGGGACATCTTCGGTGTGGGGTCCATCCTTCGATATAAGGATTTTTTGCAGTCAGGGCCAGGGGCCCACGGGCACATCCTTTTTCCATTTTCCCTGGGAAAGAAAACTCAGCAGTCCAGGTTCCTGATGTCAGTTTGTCGGGCTCCCTTGGGTCTATCAGGGCAGCACAAGTTTGAGGTGGGGACAACTTCGGTGTGGGGTCCATCCTTCGATAAAAGGATTCTTTGCAGTCAGGGCCAGGGTCCCAGGGCCAGGGGCCCCTGGGCACATACTTTTTCCATTTTCCCTGGGAAAGAAAACTCAGCAGTCCAGGTTCCTGATGTCAGTTTGTAGGGCTCCCTTGGGTCTATCAGGGCAGCACAAGTTTGAGGTGGGGACAACTTCGGTGTGGGGTCCATCCTTCGATATAAGGATTCTTTGCAGTTTGGCCCCAGCCCAGGGCCAGGGGCCCCTGGGCACATCCTTTTTCCATTTTCCCTGGGAAAGAAAACTCAGCAGTCCAGGTTCCTGATGTCAGTTTGTAGGGCTCCCTTGGGTCTATCAAGGCAGCACAAGTTTGAGGTGGGGACAACTTCGGTGTGGGGTCCATCCTTCGATATAAGGATTTTTTGCAGTCAGGGCCAGGGGCCCCTGGGCACATCCTTTTTCCATTTTCCCTGGGAAAGAAAACTCAGCAGTCCAGGTTCCTGATGTCAGTTTGTAGGGCTCCCTTGGGTCTATCAGGGCAGCACAAGTTTGAGGTGGGGACAACTTCGGTGTGGGGTCCATCCTTCGATATAAGGATTCTTTGCAGTCAGGGCCAGGGGCCCCTGGGCACGTCCTTTTTCCATTTTCCCTGGGAAAGAAAACTCAGCAGTCCAGGTTCCTGATGTCAGTTTGTAGGGCTCCCTTTGGTGTATGAGGGCAGCACAAGTTTGAGGTGGGGACATCTTCGGTGTGGGGTCCATCCTTCGATATAAGGATTTTTTGCAGTCAGGGCCAGGGGCCCCTGGGCACATCCTTTTTCCATTTTCCCTGGGAAAGAAAACTCAGCAGTCCAGGTTCCTGATGTCAGTTTGTAGGGCTCCCTTGGGTCTATCAGGGCAGCACAAGTTTGAGGTGGGGACAACTTCGGTGTGGGGTCCATCCTTCGATATAAGGATTCTTTGCAGTCAGGGCCAGGGGCCCCTGGGCACGTCCTTTTTCCATTTTCCCTAGGAAAGAAAACTCAGCAGTCCAGGTTCCTGATGTCAGTTTGTAGGGCTCCCTTGGGTCTATCAGGGCAGCACAAGTTTGAGGTGGGGACATCTTCGGTGTGGGGTCCATCCTTCGATATAAGGATTCTTTGCAGTGAGGCCCCAGCCCAGGGCCAGGGGCCCCTGGGCACATCCTTTTTCCATTTTCCCTGGGAAAGAAAAGTCAGCAGTCCAGGTTCCTGATGTCAGTCTGTAGGGCTCCCTTGGGTCTATCAGGGCAGCACAAGTTTGAGGTGGGGACAACTTCGGTGTGGGGTCCATCCTTCGATATAAGGATTCTTTGCAGTGTGGCCCCAGCCCAGGGCCAGGGGCCCCTGGGCACATCCTTTTTCCATTTTCCCTGGGAAAGAAAACTCAGCAGTCCAGGTTCCTGATGTCAGTTTGTAGGGTTCCCTTGGGTCTATCAGGGCAGCACAAGTTTGAGGTGGGGACAGCTTCGGTGTGGGGTCCATCCTCCGTTATAAGGATTCTTTGCAGTCAGGGCCAGGGGCCCCTGGGCACATCCTTTTTCCATTTTCCCTGGGAAAGAAAACTCAGCAGTCCAGGTTCCTGATGTCAGTTTGTAGGGCTCCCTTGGGTCTATCAGGGCAGCACAAGTTTGAGGTGGGGACAGCTTCGGTGTGGGGTCCATCCTCCGTTATAAGGATTCTTTGCAGTCAGGGCCAGGGGCCCCTGGGCACATCCTTTTTCCATTTTCCCTGGGAAAGAAAACTCAGCAGTCCAGGTTCCTGATGTCAGTTTGTAGGGCTCCCTTTGGTGTATGAGGGCAGCACAAGTTTGAGGTGGGGACATCTTCGGTGTGGGGTCCATCCTTCGATATAAGGATTTTTTGCAGTCAGGGCCAGGGGCCCCTGGGCACATCCTTTTTCCATTTTCCCTGGGAAAGAAAACTCAGCAGTCCAGGTTCCTGATGTCAGTTTGTAGGGCTCCCTTGGGTCTATCAGGGCAGCACAAGTTTGAGGTGGGGACAACTTCGGTGTGAGGTCCATCCTTCGATATAAGGATTCTTTGCAGTCAGGGCCAGGGGCCCCTGTGCACATCCTTTTTCCATTTTCCCTGGGAAAGAAAACTCAGCAGTCCAGGTTCCTGATGTCAGTTTGTAGGGCTCCCTTGGGTCTATCAGGGCAGCACAAGTTTGAGGTGGGGACAGCTTCGGTGTGGGGTCCATCCTTCGATATAAGAATTTTTGGCAGTCAGGTCCAGGGTTCCCTGGGCACATCCTTTTTCCATTTTCCCTGGGAAAGAAAACTCAGCAGTCCAGGTTCCTGATGTCAGTTTGTAGGGCTCCCTTGGGTGTATCGGGGCAGCACAAGTTTGAGGTGGGGACAACTTCGGTGTGGGGTCCATCCTTCGATATAAGGATTCTTTGCAGTCAGGGCCAGGGGCCCCTGGGCACATCCTTTTTCCATTTTCCCTGGGAAAGAAAACTCAGCAGTCCAGGTTCCTGATGTCAGTTTGTAGGGCTCCCTTGGGTCTATCAGGGCAGCACAAGTTTGAGGTGGGGACAACTTCGGTGTGGGGTCCATCCTTCAATATAAGGATTCTTTGCAGTGAGGCCCCAGCCCAGGGCCAGGGGCCCCTGGGCCCATCCTTTTTCCATTTTCCCTGGGAAAGAAAACTCAGCAGTCCAGGTTCCTGATGTCAGTTTGTAGGGTTCCCTTGGGTCTATCAGGGCAGCACAAATTTGAGGTGGGGACAACTTTGGTGTGGGGTCCATCCTTCGATATAAGGATTCATTGCAGTGTGGCCCCAGCCCATGTCCAGGGGCCCCTGGGCACCTCCTTTTTCCATTTTCCCTGGGAAAGAAAACTCAGCAGTCCAGGTTCCTGATGTCAGTTTGTAGGGCTCCCTTGGGTCTATCAGGGCAGCACAAGTTTGAGGTGGGGACAACTTCGGTGTGGGGTCCATCCATCGATATAAGGATTTTTTGCAGTCAGGGCCAGGGGCCCCTGGGCACATCCTTTTTCCATTTTCCCTGGGAAAGAAAACTCAGCAGTCCAGGTTCCTGATGTCAGTTTGTAGGGCTCCCTTGGGTCTATCAGGGCAGCACAAGTTTGAGGTGGGGACATCTTCGGTGTGGGGTCCATCCTTCGATATAAGGATTCTTTGCAGTGAGGCCCCAGCCCATGTCCAGGGGCCCCTGGGCACATCCTTTTTCCATTTTCCCTGGGAAAGAAAACTCAGCAATCCAGGTTCCTGATGTCAGTTTGTAGGGCTCCCTTGGGTCTATCAGGGCAGCACAAGTTTGAGGTGGGGACAACTTCGGTGTGGGGTCCATCCTTCATTATAAGGATTCTTTGCAGTCAGGGCCAGGGGCCCCTGTGCACATCCTGTTTCGATTTTCCCTGGGAAAGGAAACGCAGCAGTCCAGGTTCCTGATGTCAGTTTGTAGGGTTCACTTGGGTCTATCAGGGCAGCACAAGTTTGAGGTGGGGACAACTTCGGTGTGGGGTCCATCCTTCGATATAAGGATTCTTTGCAGTCAGGGCCAGGGGCCCCTGGGCACATCCTTTTTCCATTTTCCCTGGGAAAGAAAACTCAGCAGTCCAGGTTCCTGATGTCAGTTTGTAGGGCTCCCTTGGGTGTATGAGGGCAGCACAAGTTTGAGGTGGGGACATCTTCGGTGTGGGGTCCATCCTTCGATATAAGGATTTTTTGCAGTCAGGGCCAGGGGCCCACGGGCACATCCTTTTTCCATTTTCCCTGGGAAAGAAAACTCAGCAGTCCAGGTTCCTGATGTCAGTTTGTCGGGCTCCCTTGGGTCTATCAGGGCAGCACAAGTTTGAGGTGGGGACAACTTCGGTGTGGGGTCCATCCTTCGATAAAAGGATTCTTTGCAGTCAGGGCCAGGGTCCCAGGGCCAGGGGCCCCTGGGCACATACTTTTTCCATTTTCCCTGGGAAAGAAAACTCAGCAGTCCAGGTTCCTGATGTCAGTTTGTAGGGCTCCCTTGGGTCTATCAGGGCAGCACAAGTTTGAGGTGGGGACAACTTCGGTGTGGGGTCCATCCTTCGATATAAGGATTCTTTGCAGTTTGGCCCCAGCCCAGGGCCAGGGGCCCCTGGGCACATCCTTTTTCCATTTTCCCTGGGAAAGAAAACTCAGCAGTCCAGGTTCCTGATGTCAGTTTGTAGGGCTCCCTTGGGTCTATCAAGGCAGCACAAGTTTGAGGTGGGGACAACTTCGGTGTGGGGTCCATCCTTCGATATAAGGATTTTTTGCAGTCAGGGCCAGGGGCCCCTGGGCACATCCTTTTTCCATTTTCCCTGGGAAAGAAAACTCAGCAGTCCAGGTTCCTGATGTCAGTTTGTAGGGCTCCCTTGGGTCTATCAGGGCAGCACAAGTTTGAGGTGGGGACAACTTCGGTGTGGGGTCCATCCTTCGATATAAGGATTCTTTGCAGTCAGGGCCAGGGGCCCCTGGGCACGTCCTTTTTCCATTTTCCCTGGGAAAGAAAACTCAGCAGTCCAGGTTCCTGATGTCAGTTTGTAGGGCTCCCTTTGGTGTATGAGGGCAGCACAAGTTTGAGGTGGGGACATCTTCGGTGTGGGGTCCATCCTTCGATATAAGGATTTTTTGCAGTCAGGGCCAGGGGCCCCTGGGCACATCCTTTTTCCATTTTCCCTGGGAAAGAAAACTCAGCAGTCCAGGTTCCTGATGTCAGTTTGTAGGGCTCCCTTGGGTCTATCAGGGCAGCACAAGTTTGAGGTGGGGACAACTTCGGTGTGAGGTCCATCCTTCGATATAAGGATTCTTTGCAGTCAGGGCCAGGGGCCCCTGTGCACATCCTTTTTCCATTTTCCCTGGGAAAGAAAACTCAGCAGTCCAGGTTCCTGATGTCAGTTTGTAGGGCTCCCTTGGGTCTATCAGGGCAGCACAAGTTTGAGGTGGGGACAGCTTCGGTGTGGGGTCCATCCTTCGATATAAGAATTTTTGGCAGTCAGGTCCAGGGTTCCCTGGGCACATCCTTTTTCCATTTTCCCTGGGAAAGAAAACTCAGCAGTCCAGGTTCCTGATGTCAGTTTGTAGGGCTCCCTTGGGTGTATCGGGGCAGCACAAGTTTGAGGTGGGGACAACTTCGGTGTGGGGTCCATCCTTCGATATAAGGATTCTTTGCAGTCAGGGCCAGGGGCCCCTGGGCACATCCTTTTTCCATTTTCCCTGGGAAAGAAAACTCAGCAGTCCAGGTTCCTGATGTCAGTTTGTAGGGCTCCCTTGGGTCTATCAGGGCAGCACAAGTTTGAGGTGGGGACAACTTCGGTGTGGGGTCCATCCTTCAATATAAGGATTCTTTGCAGTGAGGCCCCAGCCCAGGGCCAGGGGCCCCTGGGCCCATCCTTTTTCCATTTTCCCTGGGAAAGAAAACTCAGCAGTCCAGGTTCCTGATGTCAGTTTGTAGGGTTCCCTTGGGTCTATCAGGGCAGCACAAATTTGAGGTGGGGACAACTTTGGTGTGGGGTCCATCCTTCGATATAAGGATTCATTGCAGTGTGGCCCCAGCCCATGTCCAGGGGCCCCTGGGCACCTCCTTTTTCCATTTTCCCTGGGAAAGAAAACTCAGCAGTCCAGGTTCCTGATGTCAGTTTGTAGGGCTCCCTTGGGTCTATCAGGGCAGCACAAGTTTGAGGTGGGGACAACTTCGGTGTGGGGTCCATCCATCGATATAAGGATTTTTTGCAGTCAGGGCCAGGGGCCCCTGGGCACATCCTTTTTCCATTTTCCCTGGGAAAGAAAACTCAGCAGTCCAGGTTCCTGATGTCAGTTTGTAGGGCTCCCTTGGGTCTATCAGGGCAGCACAAGTTTGAGGTGGGGACATCTTCGGTGTGGGGTCCATCCTTCGATATAAGGATTCTTTGCAGTGAGGCCCCAGCCCATGTCCAGGGGCCCCTGGGCACATCCTTTTTCCATTTTCCCTGGGAAAGAAAACTCAGCAATCCAGGTTCCTGATGTCAGTTTGTAGGGCTCCCTTGGGTCTATCAGGGCAGCACAAGTTTGAGGTGGGGACAACTTCGGTGTGGGGTCCATCCTTCATTATAAGGATTCTTTGCAGTCAGGGCCAGGGGCCCCTGTGCACATCCTGTTTCCATTTTCCCTGGGAAAGGAAACGCAGCAGTCCAGGTTCCTGATGTCAGTTTGTAGGGTTCACTTGGGTCTATCAGGGCAGCACAAGTTTGAGGTGGGGACAACTTCGGTGTGGGGTCCATCCTTCGATATAAGGATTCTTTGCAGTCAGGGCCAGGGGCCCCTGGGCACATCCTTTTTCCATTTTCCCTGGGAAAGAAAACTCAGCAGTCCAGGTTCCTGATGTCAGTTTGTAGGGCTCCCTTGGGTGTATGAGGGCAGCACAAGTTTGAGGTGGGGACATCTTCGGTGTGGGGTCCATCCTTCGATATAAGGATTTTTTGCAGTCAGGGCCAGGGGCCCACGGGCACATCCTTTTTCCATTTTCCCTGGGAAAGAAAACTCAGCAGTCCAGGTTCCTGATGTCAGTTTGTCGGGCTCCCTTGGGTCTATCAGGGCAGCACAAGTTTGAGGTGGGGACAACTTCGGTGTGGGGTCCATCCTTCGATAAAAGGATTCTTTGCAGTCAGGGCCAGGGTCCCAGGGCCAGGGGCCCCTGGGCACATCCTTTTTCCATTTTCCCTGGGAAAGAAAACTCAGCAGTCCAGGTTCCTGATGTCAGTTTGTAGGGCTCCCTTGGGTCTATCAGGGCAGCACAAGTTTGAGGTGGGGACAACTTCGGTGTGGGGTCCATCCTTCGATATAAGGATTCTTTGCAGTTTGGCCCCAGCCCAGGGCCAGGGGCCCCTGGGCACATCCTTTTTCCATTTTCCCTGGGAAAGAAAACTCAGCAGTCCAGGTTCCTGATGTCAGTTTGTAGGGCTCCCTTGGGTCTATCAAGGCAGCACAAGTTTGAGGTGGGGACAACTTCGGTGTGGGGTCCATCCTTCGATATAAGGATTTTTTGCAGTCAGGGCCAGGGGCCCCTGGGCACATCCTTTTTCCATTTTCCCTGGGAAAGAAAACGCAGCAGTCCAGGTTCCTGATGTCAGTTTGTAGGGCTCCCTTGGGTCTATCAGGGCAGCACAAGTTTGAGGTGGGGACAACTTCGGTGTGGGGTCCATCCTTCGATATAAGGATTCTTTGCAGTCAGGGCCAGGGGCCCCTGGGCACGTCCTTTTTCCATTTTCCCTGGGAAAGAAAACTCAGCAGTCCAGGTTCCTGATGTCAGTTTGTAGGGCTCCCTTGGGTCTATCAGGGCAGCACAAGTTTGAGGTGGGGACATCTTCGGTGTGGGGTCCATCCTTCGATATAAGGATTCTTTGCAGTGAGGCCCCAGCCCAGGGCCAGGGGCCCCTGGGCACATCCTTTTTCCATTTTCCCTGGGAAAGAAAAGTCAGCAGTCCAGGTTCCTGATGTCAGTCTGTAGGGCTCCCTTGGGTCTATCAGGGCAGCACAAGTTTGAGGTGGGGACAACTTCGGTGTGGGGTCCATCCTTCGATATAAGGATTCTTTGCAGTGAGGCCCCAGCCCAGGGCCAGGGGCCCCTGGGCACATCCTTTTTCCATTTTCCCTGGGAAAGAAAACTCAGCAGTCCAGGTTCCTGATGTCAGTTTGTAGGGCTCCCTTGGGTCTATCAGGGCAGCACAAGTTTGAGGTGGGGACAACTTCGGTGTGGGGTCCATCCTTCGATATAAGGATTCTTTGCAGTGTGGCCCCAGCCCATGTCCAGGGGCCCCTGGGCACATCCTTTTTCCATTTTCCCTGGGAAAGAAAACTCAGCAGTCCAGGTTCCTGATGTCAGTTTGTAGGGTTCCCTTGGGTCTATCAGGGCAGCACAAATTTGAGGTGGGGACAACTTTGGTGTGGGGTCCATCCTTCGATATAAGGATTCTTTGCAGTGTGGCCCCAGCCCATGTCCAGGGGCCCCTGGGCACCTCCTTTTTCCATTTTCCCTGGGAAAGAAAACTCAGCAGTCCAGGTTCCTGATGTCAGTTTGTAGGGCTCCCTTGGGTCTATCAGGGCAGCACAAGTTTGAGGTGGGGACAACTTCGGTGTGGGGTCCATCCATCGATATAAGGATTTTTTGCAGTCAGGGCCAGGGGCCCCCGGGCACATCCTTTTTCCATTTTCCCTGGGAAAGAAAACTCAGGAGTCCAGGTTCCTGATGTCAGTTTGTAGGGCTCCCTTGGGTCTATCAGGGCAGCACAAGTTTGAGGTGGGGACATCTTCGGTGTGGGGTCCATCCTTCGATATAAGGATTCTTTGCAGTGAGGCCCCAGCCCATGTCCAGGGGCCCCTGGGCACATCCTTTTTCCATTTTCCCTGGGAAAGAAAACTCAGCAATCCAGGTTCCTGATGTCAGTTTGTAGGGCTCCCTTGGGTCTATCAGGGCAGCACAAGTTTGAGGTGGGGACAACTTCGGTGTGGGGTCCATCCTTCATTATAAGGATTCTTTGCAGTCAGGGCCAGGGGCCCCTGTGCACATCCTGTTTCCATTTTCCCTGGGAAAGGAAACTCAGCAGTCCAGGTTCCTGATGTCAGTTTGTAGGGTTCACTTGGGTCTATCAGGGCAGCACAAGTTTGAGGTGGGGACAACTTCGGTGTGGGGTCCATCCTTCAATATAAGGATTCTTTGCAGTGAGGCCCCAGCCCAGGGCCAGGGGCCCCTGGGCACATCCTTTTTCCATTTTCCCTGGGAAAGAAAACTCAGCAGTCCAGGTTCCTGATGTCAGTTTGTAGGGCTCCCTTGGGTCTATCAGGGCAGCACAAGTTTGAGGTGGGGACAACTTCGGTGTGGGGTCCATCCTTCGATATAAGGATTCTTTGCAGTCAGGGCCAGGGGCCCCTGGGCACATCCTTTTTCCATTTTCCCTGGGAAAGAAAACTCAGCAGTCCAGGTTCCTGATGTCAGTTTGTAGGGCTCCCTTGGGTGTATGAGGGCAGCACAAGTTTGAGGTGGGGACATCTTCGGTGTGGGGTCCATCCTTCGATATAAGGATTTTTTGCAGTCAGGGCCAGGGGCCCCCGGGCACATCCTTTTTCCATTTTCCCTGGGAAAGAAAACTCAGGAGTCCAGGTTCCTGATGTCAGTTTGTAGGGCTCCCTTGGGTCTATCAGGGCAGCACAAGTTTGAGGTGGGGACAACTTCGGTGTGGGGTCCATCCTTCGATATAAGGATTCTTTGCAGTCAGGGCCAGGGTCCCAGGGCCAGGGGCCCCTGGGCACATCCTTTTTCCATTTTCCCTGGGAAAGAAAACTCAGCAGTCCAGGTTCCTGATGTCAGTTTGTAGGGTTCCCTTGGGTCTATCAGGGCAGCACAAGTTTGAGGTGGGGACAACTTCGGTGTGGGGTCCATCCTTCGATATAAGGATTCTTTGCAGTGAGGCCCCAGCCCAGGGCCAGGGGCCCCTGGGCACATCCTTTTTCCATTTTCCCTGGGAAAGAAAACTCAGCAGTCCAGGTTCCTGATGTCAGTTTGTAGGGCTCCCTTGGGTCTATCAAGGCAGCACAAGTTTGAGGTGGGGACAACTTCGGTGTGGGGTCCATCCTTCGATATAAGGATTTTTTGCAGTCAGGGCCAGGGGCCCCTGGGCACATCCTTTTTCCATTTTCCCTGGGAAAGAAAACTCAGCAGTCCAGGTTCCTGATGTCAGTTTGTAGGGCTCCCTTGGGTCTATCAGGGCAGCACAAGTTTGAGGTGGGGACAACTTCGGTGTGGGGTCCATCCTTCGATATAAGGATTCTTTGCAGTCAGGGCCAGGGGCCCCTGGGCACGTCCTTTTTCCATTTTCCCTGGGAAAGAAAACTCAGCAGTCCAGGTTCCTGATGTCAGTTTGTAGGGCTCCCTTGGGTCTATCAGGGCAGCACAAGTTTGAGGTGGGGACATCTTCGGTGTGGGGTCCATCCTTCGATATAAGGATTCTTTGCAGTGAGGCCCCAGCCCAGGGCCAGGGGCCCCTGGGCACATCCTTTTTCCATTTTCCCTGGGAAAGAAAAGTCAGCAGTCCAGGTTCCTGATGTCAGTCTGTAGGGCTCCCTTAGGTCTATCAGGGCAGCACAAGTTTGAGGTGGGGACAACTTCGGTGTGGGGTCCATCCTTCGATATAAGGATTCTTTGCAGTGTGGCCCCAGCCCAGGGCCAGGGGCCCCTGGGCACATCCTTTTTCCATTTTCCCTGGGAAAGAAAACTCAGCAGTCCAGGTTCCTGATGTCAGTTTGTAGGGCTCCCTTGGGTCTATCAGGGCAGCACAAGTTTGAGGTGGGGACATCTTCAATGTGGGGTCCATCCTTCGATATAAGGATTCTTTGCAGTGAGGCCCCAGCCCATGTCCAGGGGCCCCTGGGCACATCCTTTTTCCATTTTCCCTGGGAAAGAAAACTCAGCAATCCAGGTTCCTGATGTCAGTTTGTAGGGCTCCCTTGGGTCTATCAGGGCAGCACAAGTTTGAGGTGGGGACAACTTCGGTTTGGGGTCCATCCTTCAATATAAGGATTCTTTGCAGTCAGGGCCAGGGGCCCCTGGGCACATCCTTTTTCCATTTTCCCTGGGAAAGAAAACTCAGCAGTCCAGGTTCCTGATGTCAGTTTGTAGGGCTCCCTTGGGTCTATCAGGGCAGCACAAGTTTGAGGTGGGGACAACTTCGGTGTGGGGTCCATCCTTCGATATAAGAGTTTATGGCAGTCAGGGCCAGGGTTCCCTGGGCACATCCTTTTTCCATTTTCCCTGGGAAAGAAAACTCAGCAGTCCAGGTACCTGATGTCAGTTTGTAGGGCTCCCTTGGGTGTATCAGGGCAGCACAAGTTTGAGGTGGGGACAACTTCGGTGTGGGGTCCATCCTTCGATATAAGGATTTTTTGCAGTCAGGGCCAGGGGCCCCTGGGCACATCCTTTTTCCATTTTCCCTGGGAAAGAAAACTCAGCAGTCCAGGTTCCTGATGTCAGTTTGTAGGGCTCGCTTAGGTCTATCAGGGCAGCACAAGTTTGAGGTGGGGACAACTTCGGTGTGGGGTCCATCCTTCGATATAAGGATTCTTTGCAGTCAGGGCCAGGGGCCCCTGGGCACGTCCTTTTTCCATTTTCCCTGGGAAAGAAAACTCAGCAGTCCAGGTTCCTGATGTCAGTTTGTAGGGCTCCCTTGGGTGTATGAGGGCAGCACAAGTTTGAGGTGGGGACATCTTCGGTGTGGGGTCCATCCTTCGATATAAGGATTCTTTGCAGTGAGGCCCCAGCCCAGGGCCAGGGGCCCCTGGGCACATCCTTTTTCCATTTTCCCTGGGAAAGAAAACTCAGCAGTCCAGGTTCCTGATGTCAGTTTGTAGGGCTCCCTTGGGTCTATCAGGGCAGCACAAGTTTGAGGTGGGGACATCTTCGGTCTGGGATCCATCCTTCGATATAAGGATTTTTTGCAGTCAGGGCCAGGGGCCCCTGGGCACATCCTTTTTCCATTTTCCCTGGGAAAGAAAACTCAGCAGTCCAGGTTCCTGATGTCAGTTTGTAGGGCTCCCTTGGGTCTATCAGGGCAGCACAAGTTTGAGGTGGGGACAACTTCAGTGTGGGGTCCATCCTTCGATATAAGGATTCTTTGCAGTCAGGGCCAGGGTTCCCAGGGCCAGGGCCCCTGGGCACATCCTTTTTCCATTTTCCCTGGGAAAGAAAACTCAGCAGTCCAGGTTCCTGATGTCAGTTTGTAGGGCTCCCTTGGGTCTATCAGGGCAGCACAAGTTTGAGGTGGGGACAACTTCGGTGTGGGGTCCATCCTTCGATATAAGGATTCTTTGCAGTGAGGCCCCAGCCCAGGGCCAGGGGCCCCTGGGCACATCCTTTTTCCATTTTCCCTGGGAAAGAAAACTCAGCAGTCCAGGTTCCTGATGTCAGTTTGTAGGGCTCCCTTGGGTCTATCAGGGCAGCACAAGTTTGAGGTGGGGACAACTTCGGTGTGGGGTCCATCCTTCGATATAAGGATTCTTTGCAGTGAGGCCCCAGCCCAGGGCCAGGGGCCCCTGGGCACATCCTTTTTCCATTTTCCCTGGGAAAGAAAACTCAGCAGTCCAGGTTCCTGATGTCAGTTTGTAGGGCTCCCTTGGGTCTATCAAGGCAGCACAAGTTTGAGGTGGGGACAACTTCGGTGTGGGGTCCATCCTTTGATATAAGAATTTTTGGCAGTCAGGTCCAGGGTTCCCTGGGCACATCCTTTTTCCATTTTCCCTGGGAAAGAAAACTCAGCAGTCCAGGTTCCTGATGTCAGTTTGTAGGGTTCCCTTGGGTCTATCAGGGCAGCACAAGTTTGAGGTGGGGACAACTTCGGTGTGGGGTCCATCCTTCGATATAAGGATTCTTTGCAGTGAGGCCCCAGCCCAGGGCCAGGGGCCCCTGGGCACATCCTTTTTCCATTTTCCCTGGGAAAGAAAACTCAGCAGTCCAGGTTCCTGATGTCAGTTTGTAGGGCTCCCTTGGGTCTATCAGGGCAGCACAAGTTTGAGGTGGGGACAACTTCGGTTTGGGGTCCATCCTTCGATATAAGGATTCTTTGCAGTCAGGGCCAGGGGCCCCTGGGCACATCCTTTTTCCATTTTCCCTGGGAAAGAAAACTCAGCAGTCCAGGTTCCTGATGTCAGTTTGTAGGGCTCCCTTGGGTCTATCAGGGCAGCACAAGTTTGAGGTGGGGACAACTTCGGTGTGGGGTCCATCCTTCGATATAAGGATTCTTTGCAGTCAGGGCCAGGGGCCCCTGGGCACATCCTTTTTCCATTTTCCCTGGGAAAGAAAACTCAGCAGTCCAGGTTCCTGATGTCAGTTTGTAGGGCTCCCTTTGGTGTATGAGGGCAGCACAAGTTTGAGGTGGGGACATCTTCGGTGTGGGGTCCATTCTTCGATATAAGGATTTTTTGCAGTCAGGGCCAGGGGCCCCTGGGCACATCCTTTTTCCATTTTCCCTGGGAAAGAAAACTCAGCAGTCCAGGTTCCTGATGTCAGTTTGTAGGGCTCCCTTGGGTCTATCAGGGCAGCACAAGTTTGAGGTGGGGACAACTTCGGTGTGGGGTCCATCCTTCGATATACGGATTCTTTGCAGTCAGGGCCAGGGGCCCCTGGGCACATCCTTTTTCCATTTTCCCTGGGAAAGAAAACTCAGCAGTCCAGGTTCCTGATGTCAGTTTGTAGGGCTCCCTTGGGTCTATCAGGGCAGCACAAGTTTGAGGTGGGGACAACTTCGGTGTGGGGTCCATCCTTCGATATAAGAATTTTTGGCAGTCAGGGCCAGGTTTCCCTGGGCACATCCTTTTTCCATTTTCCCTGGGAAAGAAAAGTCAGCAGTCCAGGTTCCTGATGTCAGTTTGTAGGGCTCCCTTAGGTCTATCAGGGCAGCACAAGTTTGAGGTGGGGACAACTTCGGTGTGGGGTCCATCCTTCGATATAAGGATTCTTTGCAGTCAGGGCCAGGGGCCCCTGGGCACGTCCTTTTTCCATTTTCCCTGGGAAAGAAAACTCAGCAGTCCAGGTTCCTGATGTCAGTTTGTAGGGCTCCCTTGGGTGTATGAGGGCAGCACAAGTTTGAGGTGGGGACATCTTCGGTGTGGGGTCCATCCTTCGATATAAGGATTCTTTGCAGTGAGGCCCCAGCCCAGGGCCAGGGGCCCCTGGGCACATCCTTTTTCCATTTTCCCTGGGAAAGAAAAGTCAGCAGTCCAGGTTCCTGATGTCAGTCTGTAGGGCTCACTTGGGTCTATCAGGGCAGCACAAGTTTGAGGTGGGGACAACTTCGGTGTGGGGTCCATCCTTCGATATAAGGATTCTTTGCAGTGAGGCCCCAGCCCAGGGCCAGGGGCCCCTGGGCACATCCTTTTTCCATTTTCCCTGGGAAAGAAAACTCAGCAGTCCAGGTTCCTGATGTCAGTTTGTAGGGCTCCCTTGGGTCTATCAGGGCAGCACAAGTTTGAGGTGGGGACATCTTCGGTGTGGGGTCCATCCTTCGATATAAGGATTTTTTGCAGTCAGGGCCAGGGGCCCCTGGGCACATCCTTTTTCCATTTTCCCTGGGAAAGAAAACTCAGCAGTCCAGGTTCCTGATGTCAGTTTGTAGGGCTCCCTTGGGTCTATCAGGGCAGCACAAGTTTGAGGTGTGGACAACTTCAGTGTGGGGTCCATCCTTCGATATAAGGATTCTTTGCAGTCAGGGCCAGGGTCCCAGGGCCAGGGGCCCCTGGGCACATCCTTTTTCCATTTTCCCTGGGAAAGAAAACTCAGCAGTCCAGGTTCCTGATGTCAGTTTGTAGGGCTCCCTTGGGTCTATCAGGGCAGCACAAGTTTGAGGTGGGGACAACTTCGGTGTGGGGTCCATCCTTCGATATAAGGATTCTTTGCAGTGAGGCCCCAGCCCAGGGCCAGGGGCCCCTGGGCACATCCTTTTTCCATTTTCCCTGGGAAAGAAAACTCAGCAGTCCAGGTTCCTGATGTCAGTTTGTAGGGCTCCCTTGGGTCTATCAAGGCAGCACAAGTTTGAGGTGGGGACAACTTCGGTGTGGGGTCCATCCTTCGATATAAGGATTCTTTGCAGTGTGGCCCCAGCCCATGTCCAGGGGCCCCTGGGCACATCCTTTTTCCATTTCCCTGGGAAAGAAAACTCAGCAGTCCAGGTTCCTGATGTCAGTTTGTAGGGCTCCCTTGGGTCTATCAGGGCAGCACAAGTTTGAGGTGGGGACATCTTCAATGTGGGGTCCATCCTTCGATATAAGGATTCTTTGCAGTGAGGCCCCAGCCCATGTCCAGGGGCCCCTGGGCACATCCTTTTTCCATTTTCCCTGGGAAAGAAAACTCAGCAGTCCAGGTTCCTGATGTCAGTTTGTAGGGCTCCCTTGGGTCTATCAGGGCAGCACAAGTTTGAGGTGGGGACAACTTCGGTTTGGGGTCCATCCTTCAATATAAGGATTCTTTGCAGTCAGGGCCAGGGGCCCCTGGGCACATCCTTTTTCCATTTTCCCTGGGAAAGAAAACTCAGCAGTCCAGGTTCCTGATGTCAGTTTGTAGGGCTCCCTTGGGTCTATCAGGGCAGCACAAGTTTGAGGTGGGGACAACTTCGGTGTGGGGTCCATCCTTCGATATAAGAATTTTTGGCAGTCAGGGCCAGGGACCCCTGGGCACATCCTTTTTCCATTTTCCCTGGGAAAGAAAACTCAGCAGTCCAGGTACCTGATGTCAGTTTGTAGGGCTCCCTTGGGTGTATCAGGGCAGCACAAGTTTGAGGTGGGGACAACTTCGGTGTGGGGTCCATCCTTCGATATAAGGATTCTTTGCAGTCAGGGCCAGGGGCCCCTGGGCACATCCTTTTTCCATTTTCCCTGGGAAAGAAAACTCAGCAGTCCAGGTTCCTGATGTCAGTTTGTAGGGCTCCCTTGGGTCTATCAGGGCAGCACAAGTTTGAGGTGGGGACAACTTCGGTGTGGGGTCCATCCTTCGATATAAGGATTCTTTGCAGTCAGGGCCAGGGGCCCCTGGGCACGTCCTTTTTCCATTTTCCCTGGGAAAGAAAACTCAGCAGTCCAGGTTCCTGATGTCAGTTTGTAGGGCTCCCTTGGGTCTATCAGGGCAGCACAAGTTTGAGGTGGGGACATCTTCGGTGTGGGGTCCATTCTTCGATATAAGGATTCTTTGCAGTGAGGCCCCAGCCCAGGGCCAGGGGCCCCTGGGCACAACCTTTTTCCATTTTCCCTGGGAAAGAAAAGTCAGCAGTCCAGGTTCCTGATGTCAGTCTGTAGGGCTCACTTGGGTCTATCAGGGCAGCACAAGTTTGAGGTGGGGACAACTTCGGTGTGGGGTCCATCCTTCGATATAAGGATTCTTTGCAGTGAGTCCCCAGCCCAGGGCCAGGGGCCCCTGGGCACATCCTTTTTCCATTTTCCCTGGGAAAGAAAACTCAGCAGTCCAGGTTCCTGATGTCAGTTTGTAGGGCTCCCTTGGGTCTATCAGGGCAGCACAAGTTTGAGGTGGGGACATCTTCCGTCTGGGGTCCATCCTTCGATATAAGGATTTTTTGCAGTCAGGGCCAGGGGCCCCTGGGCACATCCTTTTTCCATTTTCCCTGGGAAAGAAAACTCAGCAGTCCAGGTTCCTGATGTCAGTTTGTAGGGCTCCCTTGGGTCTATCAGGGCAGCACAAGTTTGAGGTGGGGACGACTTCGGTGTGGGGTCCATCCTTCGATATAAGGATTCTTTGCAGTCAGGGCCAGGGTCCCAGGGCCAGGGGCCCCTGGGCACATCCTTTTTCCATTTTCCCTGGGAAAGAAAAGTCAGCAGTCCAGGTTCCTGATGTCAGTTTGTAGGGCTCCCTTGGGTCTATCAGGGCAGCACAAGTTTGAGGTGGGGACAACTTCGGTGTGGGGTCCATCCTTCGATATAAGGATTCTTTGCAGTGAGGCCCCAGCCCAAGGCCAGGGAACCCTGGGCACATCCTTTTTCCATTTTCCCTGGGAAAGAAAAGTCAGCAGTCCAGGTTCCTGATGTCAGTTTGTAGGGCTCCCTTGGGTCTATCAGGGCAGCACAAGTTTGAGGTGGGGACAACTTCGGTGTGGGGTCCATCCTTCGATATAAGGATTCTTTGCAGTGAGGCCCCAGCCCAGGGCCAGGGGCCCCTGGGCACATCCTTTTTCCATTTTCCCTGGGAAAGAAAACTCAGCAGTCCAGGTTCCTGATGTCAGTTTGTAGGGCTCCCTTGGGTCTATCAAGGCAGCACAAGTTTGAGGTGGGGACAACTTCGGTGTGGGGTCCATCCTTTGATATAAGAATTTTTGGCAGTCAGGTCCAGGGTTCCCTGGGCACATCCTTTTTCCATTTTCCCTGGGAAAGAAAACTCAGCAGTCCAGGTTCCTGATGTCAGTTTGTAGGGCTCCCTTGGGTCTATCAGGGCAGCACAAGTTTGAGGTGGGGACAACTTCGGTCTGAGGTCCATCCTTCGATATAAGGATTTTTTGCAGTCAGGGCTAGGGGCCCCTGGGCACAACCTTTGGCCATTTTATCTGTGAAAGGAAACTCAGCAGTCCAGGTTCCTGATGTCAGTTTGTAGGGCTCCCTTGGGTCTATCAGGGCAGCACAAGTTTGAGGTGGGGACAACTTCGGTGTGGGGTCCATCCTTCGATAAAAGGATTCTTTGCAGTCCGGGCCAGGGGCCCCTGGGCACGTCCTTTTTCCATTTTCCCTGGGAAAGAAAACTCAGCAGTCCAGGTTCCTGATGTCAGTTTGTAGGGCTCCCTTGGGTCTATCAGGGCAGCACAAGTTTGAGGTGGGGACAACTTCGGTGTGGGGTCCATCCTTCGATATAAGGATTCTTTGCAGTGAGGCCCCAGCCCAGGGCCAGGGGCCCCTGGGCACATCCTTTTTCCATTTTCCCTGGGAAAGAAAACTCAGCAGTCCAGGTTCCTGATGTCAGTTTGTAGGGCTCCCTTGGGTCTATCAGGGCAGCACAAGTTTGAGGTGGGGACAACTTCGGTGTGGGGTCCATCCTTCGATATAAGGATTCTTTGCAGTGTGGCCCCAGCCCATGTCCAGGGGCCCCTGGGCACATCCTTTTTCCATTTTCCCTGGGAAAGAAAACTCAGCAGTCCAGGTTCCTGATGTCAGTTTGTAGGGCTCCCTTGGGTCTATCAGGGCAGCACAAGTTTGAGGTGGGGACAACTTCGGTGTGGGGTCCATCCTTCGATATAAGGATTCTTTGCAGTCAGGGCCAGGGTCCCAGGGCCAGGGGCCCCTGGGCACATCCTTTTTCCATTTTCCCTGGGAAAGAAAACTCAGCAGTCCAGGTTCCTGATGTCAGTTTGTAGGGCTCCCTTGGGTCTATCAGGGCAGCACAAGTTTGAGGTGGGGACAACTTCGGTGTGGGGTCCATCCTTCGATATAAGGATTCTTTGCAGTGAGGCCCCAGCCCAGGGCCGGGGAACCCTGGGCACATCCTTTTTCCATTTTCCCTGGGAAAGAAAACTCAGCAGTCCAGGTTCCTGATGTCAGTTTGTAGGGCTCCCTTGGGTGTATGAGGGCAGCACAAGTTTGGGGTGGGGACATCTTTGGTGTGGGGTCCATCCTTCGATATAAGGATTTTTTGCAGTCAGGGCCAGGGGCCCCTGGGCACATCCTTTTTCCATTTTCCCTGGGAAAGAAAACTCAGCAGTCCAGGTTCCTGATGTCAGTTTGTAGGGCTCCCTTGGGTCTATCAGGGCAGCACAAGTTTGAGGTGGGGACAACTTCGGTGTGGGGTCCATCCTTCGATATAAGGATTCTTTGCAGTCAGGGCCAGGGGCCCCTGGGCACATCCTTTTTCCATTTTCCCTGGGAAAGAAAACTCAGCAGTCCAGGTTCCTGATGTCAGTTTGTAGGGCTCCCTTGGGTCTATCAGGGCAGCACAAGTTTGAGGTGGGGACAACTTCGGTGTGGGGTCCATCCTTCGATATAAGGATTCTTTGCAGTCAGGGCTAGGGGCCCCCGGGCACATCCTTTTTCCATTTTCCCTGGGAAAGAAAACTCAGCAGTCCAGGTTCCTGATGTCAGTTTGTAGGGCTCCCTTGGGTCTATCAGGGCAGCACAGTTTTAAGGTGGGGACAACTTGGGTGTGGGGTCCATCCTTCGATATAAGGATTCTTTGCAGTGAGGCCCCAGCCCAGGGCCAGGGGCCCCTGGGCACATCCTTTTTCCATTTTCCCTGGGAAAGAAAAGTCAGCAGTCCAGGTTCCTGATGTCAGTTTGTAGGGCTCCCTTGGGTCTATCAGGGCAGCACAAGTTTGAGGTGGGGACAACTTCGGTGTGGGGTCCATCCTTCGATATAAGGATTCTTTGCAGTGAGGCCCCAGCCCAGGGCCAGGGGCCCCTGGGCACATCCTTTTTCCATTTTCCCTGGGAAAGAAAACTCAGCAGTCCAGGTTCCTGATGTCAGTTTGTAGGGCTCCCTTGGGTCTATCAGGGCAGCACAAGTTTGAGGTGGGGACAACTTCGGTGTGGGGTCCATCCTTCGATATAAGAATTTTTGGCAGTCAGGGCCAGGGTTCCCTGGGCACATCCTTTTTCCATTTTCCCTGGGAAAGAAAACTCAGCAGTCCAGGTACCTGATGTCAGTTTGTAGGGCTCCCTTGGGTGTATCAGGGCAGCACAAGTTTGAGGTGGGGACAACTTCGGTGTGGGGTCCATCCTTCGATATAAGGATTCTTTGCAGTCAGGGCCAGGGGCCCCTGGGCACATCCTTTTTCCATTTTCCCTGGGAAAGAAAACTCAGCAGTCCAGGTTCCTGATGTCAGTTTGTAGGGCTCCCTTGGGTCTATCAGGGCAGCACAAGTTTGAGGTGGGGACAACTTCGGTGTGGGGTCCATCCTTCGATATAAGGATTCTTTGCAGTCAGGGCCAGGGGCCCCTGGGCACGTCCTTTTTCCATTTTCCCTGGGAAAGAAAACTCAGGAGTCCAGGTTCCTGATGTCAGTTTGTAGGGCTCCCTTGGGTCTATCAGGGCAGCACAAGTTTGAGGTGGGGACATCTTCGGTGTGGGGTCCATCCTTCGATATAAGGATTCTTTGCAGTGAGGCCCCAGCCCAGGGCCAGGGGCCCCTGGGCACATCCTTTTTCCATTTTCCCTGGGAAAGAAAAGTCAGCAGTCCAGGTTCCTGATGTCAGTCTGTAGGGCTCCCTTGGGTCTATCAGGGCAGCACAAGTTTGAGGTGGGGACAACTTCGGTGTGGGGTCCATCCTTCGATATAAGGATTCTTTGCAGTGAGTCCCCAGCCCAGGGCCAGGGGCCCCTGGGCACATCCTTTTTCCATTTTCCCTGGGAAAGAAAACTCAGCAGTCCAGGTTCCTGATGTCAGTTTGTAGGGCTCCCTTGGGTCTATCAGGGCAGCACAAGTTTGAGGTGGGGACATCTTCGGTCTGGGGTCCATCCTTCGATATAAGGATTTTTTGCAGTCAGGGCCAGGGGCCCCTGGGCACATCCTTTTTCCATTTTCCCTGGGAAAGAAAAGTCAGCAGTCCAGGTTCCTGATGTCAGTTTGTAGGGCTCCCTTGGGTCTATCAGGGCAGCACAAGTTTGAGGTGGGGACGACTTCGGTGTGGGGTCCATCCTTCGATATAAGGATTCTTTGCAGTCAGGGCCAGGGTCCCAGGGCCAGGGGCCCCTGGGCACATCCTTTTTCCATTTTCCCTGGGAAAGAAAACTCAGCAGTCCAGGTTCCTGATGTCAGTTTGTAGGGCTCCCTTGGGTCTATCAGGGCAGCACAAGTTTGAGGTGGGGACAACTTCGGTGTGGGGTCCATCCTTCGATATAAGGATTCTTTGCAGTGAGGCCCCAGCCCAGGGCCAGGGGCCCCTGGGCACATCCTTTTTCCATTTTCCCTGGGAAAGAAAACTCAGCAGTCCAGGTTCCTGATGTCAGTTTGTAGGGCTCCCTTGGGTCTATCAGGGCAGCACAAGTTTGAGGTGGGGACAACTTCGGTGTGGGGTCCATCCTTCGATATAAGGATTCTTTGCAGTGTGGCCCCAGCCCATGTCCAGGGGCCCCTGGGCACATCCTTTTTCCATTTTCCCTGGGAAAGAAAACTCAGCAGTCCAGGTTCCTGATGTCAGTTTGTAGGGCTCCCTTGGGTGTATGAGGGCAGCACAAGTTTGGGGTGGGGACATCTTTGGTGTGGGGTCCATCCTTCGATATAAGGATTCTTTGCAGTCAGGGCCAGGGTCCCAGGGCTAGGGGCCCCTGGGCACATCCTTTTTCCATTTTCCCTGGGAAAGAAAACTCAGCAGTCCAGGTTCCTGATGTCAGTTTGTAGGGCTCCCTTGGGTCTATCAGGGCAGCACAAGTTTGAGGTGGGGACAACTTCGGTGTGGGGTCCATCCTTCGATATAAGGATTCTTTGCAGTGAGGCCCCAGCCCAGGGCCGGGGAACCCTGGGCACATCCTTTTTCCATTTTCCCTGGGAAAGAAAACTCAGCAGTCCAGGTTCCTGATGTCAGTTTGTAGGGCTCCCTTGGGTGTATGAGGGCAGCACAAGTTTGGGGTGGGGACATCTTTGGTGTGGGGTCCATCCTTCGATATAAGGATTTTTTGCAGTCAGGGCCAGGGGCCCCTGGGCACATCCTTTTTCCATTTTCCCTGGGAAAGAAAACTCAGCAGTCCAGGTTCCTGATGTCAGTTTGTAGGGCTCCCTTGGGTCTATCAGGGCAGCACAAGTTTGAGGTGGGGACAACTTCGGTGTGGGGTCCATCCTTCGATATAAGGATTCTTTGCAGTCAGGGCCAGGGGACCCTGGGCACATCCTTTTTCCATTTTCCCTGGGAAAGAAAACTCAGCAGTCCAGGTTCCTGATGTCAGTTTGTAGGGCTCCCTTGGGTCTATCAGGGCAGCACAAGTTTGAGGTGGGGACAACTTCGGTGTGGGGTCCATCCTTCGATATAAGGATTTTTTGCAGTCAGGGCTAGGGGCCCCCGGGCACATCCTTTTTCCATTTTCCCTGGGAAAGAAAACTCAGCAGTCCAGGTTCCTGATGTCAGTTTGTAGGGCTCCCTTGGGTCTATCAGGGCAGCACAAGTTTGAGGTGGGGACAACTTCGGTGTGGGGTCCATCCTTCGATATAAGGATTCTTTGCAGTGAGGCCCCAGCCCAGGGCCAGGGGCCCCTGGGCACATCCTTTTTCCATTTTCCCTGGGAAAGAAAACTCAGCAGTCCAGGTTCCTGATGTCAGTTTGTAGGGCTCCCTTGGGTCTATCAGGGCAGCACAAGTTTGAGGTGGGGACAACTTCGGTGTGGGGTCCATCCTTCGATATAAGGATTCTTTGCAGTGTGGCCCCAGCCCATGTCCAGGGGCCCCTGGGCACATCCTTTTTCCATTTTCCCTGGGAAAGAAAACTCAGCAGTCCAGGTTCCTGATGTCAGTTTGTAGGGCTCCCTTGGGTCTATCAGGGCAGCACAAGTTTGAGGTGGGGACAACTTCGGTGTGGGGTCCATCCTTCGATATAAGGATTCTTTGCAGTGAGGCCCCAGCCCAGGGCCGGGGAACCCTGGGCACATCCTTTTTCCATTTTCCCTGGGAAAGAAAACTCAGCAGTCCAGGTTCCTGATGTCAGTTTGTAGGGCTCCCTTGGGTGTATGAGGGCAGCACAAGTTTGAGGTGGGGACATCTTTGGTGTGGGGTCCATCCTTCGATATAAGGATTTTTTGCAGTCAGGGCCAGGGGCCCCTGGGCACATCCTTTTTCCATTTTCCCTGGGAAAGAAAACTCAGCAGTCCAGGTTCCTGATGTCAGTTTGTAGGGCTCCCTTGGGTCTATCAGGGCAGCACAAGTTTGAGGTGGGGACAACTTCGGTGTGGGGTCCATCCTTCGATATAAGGATTCTTTGCAGTCAGGGCCAGGGTCCCAGGGCCAGGGGCCCCTGGGCACATCCTTTTTCCATTTTCCCTGGGAAAGAAAACTCAGCAGTCCAGGTTCCTGATGTCAGTTTGTAGGGCTCCCTTGGGTCTATCAGGGCAGCACAGTTTTAAGGTGGGGACAACTTGGGTGTGGGGTCCATCCTTCGATATAAGGATTCTTTGCAGTGAGGCCCCAGCCGAGGGCCAGGGGCCCCTGGGCACATCCTTCTTCCATTTTCCCTGGGAAAGAAAACTCAGCAGTCCAGGTTCCTGATGTCAGTTTGTAGGGCTCCCTTGGGTGTATCAGGGCAGCACAAGTTTGAGGTGGGGACAACTTCGGTGTGGGGTCCATCCTTCGATATAAGGATTCTTTGCAGTCAGGGCCAGGGGCCCCTGGGCACATCCTTTTTCCATTTTCCCTGGGAAAGAAAACTCAGCAGTCCAGGTTCCTGATGTCAGTTTGTAGGGCTCCCTTGGGTCTATCAGGGCAGCACAAGTTTGAGGTGGGGACAACTTCGGTGTGGGGTCCATCCTTCGATATAAGGATTCTTTGCAGTGAGGCCCCAGCCCAGGGCCAGGGGCCCCTGGGCACATCCTTTTTCCATTTTCCCTGGGAAAGAAAAGTCAGCAGTCCAGGTTCCTGATGTCAGTTTGTAGGGCTCCCTTGGGTCTATCAGGGCAGCACAAGTTTGAGGTGGGGACAACTTCGGTGTGGGGTCCATCCTTCGATATAAGGATTCTTTGCAGTGAGGCCCCAGCCGAGGGCCAGGGGCCCCTGGGCACATCCTTTTTCCATTTTCCCTGGGAAAGAAAACTCAGCAGTCCAGGTTCCTGATGTCAGTTTGTAGGGCTCCCTTGGGTCTATCAGGGCAGCACAAGTTTGAGGTGGGGACAACTTCGGTGTGGGGTCCATCCTTCGATATAAGGATTCTTTGCAGTGTGGCCCCAGCCCATGTCTAGGGGCCCCTGGGCACATCCTTTTTCCATTTTCCCTGGGAAAGAAAACTCAGCAGTCCAGGTTCCTGATGTCAGTTTGTAGGGCTCCCTTGGGTCTATCAGGGCAGCACAAGTTTGAGGTGGGGACAACTTCGGTGTGGGGTCCATCCTTCGATATAAGGATTCTTTGCAGTCAGGGCCAGGGTCCCAGGGCCAGGGGCCCCTGGGCACATCCTTTTTCCATTTTCCCTGGGAAAGAAAACTCAGCAGTCCAGGTTCCTGATGTCAGTTTGTAGGGCTCCCTTGGGTCTATCAGGGCAGCACAGTTTTAAGGTGGGGACAACTTGGGTGTGGGGTCCATCCTTCGATATAAGGATTCTTTGCAGTGAGGCCCCAGCCCAGGGCCAGGGGCCCCTGGGCACATCCTTCTTCCATTTTCCCTGGGAAAGAAAACTCAGCAGTCCAGGTTCCTGATGTCAGTTTGTAGGGCTCCCTTGGGTCTATCAGGGCAGCACAAGTTTGAGGTGGGGACAACTTCGGTGTGGGGTCCATCCTTCGATATAAGGATTCTTTGCAGTCAGGGCCAGGGGCCCCTGGGCACATCCTTTTTCCATTTTCCCTGGGAAAGAAAACTCAGCAGTCCAGGTTCCTGATGTCAGTTTGTAGGGCTCCCTTGGGTCTATCAGGGCAGCACAAGTTTGAGGTGGGGACAACTTCGGTGTGGGGTCCATCCTTCGATATAAGGATTCTTTGCAGTGAGGCCCCAGCCCAGGGCCAGGGGCCCCTGGGCACATCCTTTTTCCATTTTCCCTGGGAAAGAAAAGTCAGCAGTCCAGGTTCCTGATGTCAGTTTGTAGGGCTCCCTTGGGTCTATCAGGGCAGCACAAGTTTGAGGTGGGGACAACTTCGGTGTGGGGTCCATCCTTCGATATAAGGATTCTTTGCAGTGAGGCCCCAGCCGAGGGCCAGGGGCCCCTGGGCACATCCTTTTTCCATTTTCCCTGGGAAAGAAAACTCAGCAGTCCAGGTTCCTGATGTCAGTTTGTAGGGCTCCCTTGGGTCTATCAGGGCAGCACAAGTTTGAGGTGGGGACAACTTCGGTGTGGGGTCCATCCTTCGATATAAGGATTCTTTGCAGTGTGGCCCCAGCCCATGTCTAGGGGCCCCTGGGCACATCCTTTTTCCATTTTCCCTGGGAAAGAAAACTCAGCAGTCCAGGTTCCTGATGTCAGTTTGTAGGGCTCCCTTGGGTCTATCAGGGCAGCACAAGTTTGAGGTGGGGACAACTTCGGTGTGGGGTCCATCCTTCGATATAAGGATTTTTTGCAGTCAGGGCCAGGGGCCCCTGGGCACATCCTTTTTCCATTTTCCCTGGGAAAGAAAACTCAGCAGTCCAGGTTCCTGATGTCAGTTTGTAGGGCTCCCTTGGGTCTATCAGGGCAGCACAAGTTTGAGGTGGGGACATCTTCGGTGTGGGGTCCATCCTTCGATATAAGGATTCTTTGCAGTGAGGCCCCAGCCCATGTCCAGGGGCCCCTGGGCACATCCTTTTTCCATTTTCCCTGGGAAAGAAAACTCAGCAATCCAGGTTCCTGATGTCAGTTTGTAGGGCTCCCTTGGGTCTATCAGGGCAGCACAAGTTTGAGGTGGGGACAACTTCGGTTTGGGGTCCATCCTTCGATATAAGGATTCTTTGCAGTCAGGGCCAGGGGCCCCTGGGCACATCCTTTTTCCATTTTCCCTGGGAAAGAAAACTCAGCAGTCCAGGTTCCTGATGTCAGTTTGTAGGGCTCCCTTGGGTCTATCAGGGCAGCACAAGTTTGAGGTGGGGACAACTTCGGTGTGGGGTCCATCCTTCGATATAAGGATTCTTTGCAGTCAGGGCCAGGGGCCCCTGGGCACGTCCTTTTTCCATTTTCCCTGGGAAAGAAAACTCAGCAGTCCAGGTTCCTGATGTCAGTTTGTAGGGCTCCCTTGGGTCTATCAGGGCAGCACAAGTTTGAGGTGGGGACATCTTCGGTGTGGGGTCCATCCTTCGATATAAGGATTCTTTGCAGTGAGGCCCCAGCCCAGGGCCAGGGGCCCCTGGGCACATCCTTTTTCCATTTTCCCTGGGAAAGAAAAGTCAGCAGTCCAGGTTCCTGATGTCAGTCTGTAGGGCTCCCTTGGGTCTATCAGGGCAGCACAAGTTTGAGGTGGGGACAACTTCGGTGTGGGGTCCATCCTTCGATATAAGGATTCTTTGCAGTGAGGCCCCAGCCCAGGGCCAGGGGCCCCTGGGCACATCCTTTTTCCATTTTCCCTGGGAAAGAAAACTCAGCAGTCCAGGTTCCTGATGTCAGTTTGTAGGGCTCCCTTGGGTCTATCAGGGCAGCACAAGTTTGAGGTGGGGACGACTTCGGTGTGGGGTCCATCCTTCGATATAAGGATTCTTTGCAGTCAGGGCCAGGGTCCCAGGGCCAGGGGCCCCTGGGCACATCCTTTTTCCATTTTCCCTGGGAAAGAAAACTCAGCAGTCCAGGTTCCTGATGTCAGTTTGTAGGGCTCCCTTGGGTCTATCAGGGCAGCACAAGTTTGAGGTGGGGACAACTGCGGTGTGGGGTCCATCCTTCGATATAAGGATTCTTTGCAGTGTGGCCCCAGCCCATGTCTAGGGGCCCCTGGGCACATCCTTTTTCCATTTTCCCTGGGAAAGAAAACTCAGCAGTCCAGGTTCCTGATGTCAGTTTGTAGGGCTCCCTTGGGTCTATCAGGGCAGCACAAGTTTGAGGTGGGGACAACTTCGGTGTGGGGTCCATCCTTCGATATAAGGATTTTTTGCAGTCAGGGCCAGGGGCCCCTGGGCACATCCTTTTTCCATTTTCCCTGGGAAAGAAAACTCAGCAGTCCAGGTTCCTGATGTCAGTTTGTAGGGCTCCCTTGGGTCTATCAGGGCAGCACAAGTTTGAGGTGGGGACATCTTCGGTGTGGGGTCCATCCTTCGATATAAGGATTCTTTGCAGTGAGGCCCCAGCCCATGTCCAGGGGCCCCTGGGCACATCCTTTTTCCATTTTCCCTGGGAAGGAAAACTCAGCAATCCAGGTTCCTGATGTCAGTTTGTAGGGCTCCCTTGGGTCTATCAGGGCAGCACAAGTTTGAGGTGGGGACAACTTCGGTTTGGGGTCCATCCTTCCATATAAGGATTCTTTGCAGTCAGGGCCAGGGGCCCCTGGGCACATCCTTTTTCCATTTTCCCTGGGAAAGAAAACTCAGCAGTCCAGGTTCCTGATGTCAGTTTGTAGGGCTCCCTTGGGTCTATCAGGGCAGCACAAGTTTGAGGTGGGGACAACTTCGGTGTGGGGTCCATCCTTCGATATAAGGATTCTTTGCAGTCAGGGCCAGGGGCCCCTGGGCACGTCCTTTTTCCATTTTCCCTGGGAAAGAAAACTCAGCAGTCCAGGTTCCTGATGTCAGTTTGTAGGGCTCCCTTGGGTCTATCAGGGCAGCACAAGTTTGAGGTGGGGACATCTTCGGTGTGGGGTCCATCCTTCGATATAAGGATTCTTTGCAGTGAGGCCCCAGCCCAGGGCCAGGGGCCCCTGGGCACATCCTTTTTCCATTTTCCCTGGGAAAGAAAAGTCAGCAGTCCAGGTTCCTGATGTCAGTCTGTAGGGCTCCCTTGGGTCTATCAGGGCAGCACAAGTTTGAGGTGGGGACAACTTCGGTGTGGGGTCCATCCTTCGATATAAGGATTCTTTGCAGTGAGGCCCCAGCCCAGGGCCAGGGGCCCCTGGGCACATCCTTTTTCCATTTTCCCTGGGAAAGAAAACTCAGCAGTCCAGGTTCCTGATGTCAGTTTGTAGGGCTCCCTTGGGTCTATCAGGGCAGCACAAGTTTGAGGTGGGGACGACTTCGGTGTGGGGTCCATCCTTCGATATAAGGATTCTTTGCAGTCAGGGCCAGGGTCCCAGGGCCAGGGGCCCCTGGGCACATCCTTTTTCCATTTTCCCTGGGAAAGAAAACTCAGCAGTCCAGGTTCCTGATGTCAGTTTGTAGGGCTCCCTTGGGTCTATCAGGGCAGCACAAGTTTGAGGTGGGGACAACTTCGGTGTGGGGTCCATCCTTCGATATAAGGATTCTTTGCAGTGAGGTCCCAGCCCAGGGCCAGGGAACCCTGGGCACATCCTTTTTCCATTTTCCCTGGGAAAGAAAACTCAGCAGTCCAGGTTCCTGATGTCAGTTTGTAGGGCTCCCTTGGGTCTATCAGGGCAGCACAAGTTTGAGGTGGGGACAACTTCGGTGTGGGGTCCATCCTTCGATATAAGGATTCTTTGCAGTGAGGCCGCAGCCCAGGGCCAGGGAACCCTGGGCACATCCTTTTTCCATTTTCCCTGGGAAAGAAAACTCAGCAGTCCAGGTTCCTGATGTCAGTTTGTAGGGCTCCCTTGGGTGTATGAGGGCAGCACAAGTTTGAGGTGGGGACATCTTTGGTGTGGGGTCCATCCTTCGATATAAGGATTTTTTGCAGTCAGGGCCAGGGGCCCCTGGGCACATCCTTTTTCCATTTTCCCTGGGAAAGAAAACTCAGCAGTCCAGGTTCCTGATGTCAGTTTGTAGGGCTCCCTTGGGTGTATGAGGGCAGCACAAGTTTGAGGTGGGGACATCTTTGGTGTGGGGTCCATCCTTCGATATAAGGATTTTTTGCAGTCAGGGCCAGGGGCCCCTGGGCACATCCTTTTTCCATTTTCCCTGGGAAAGAAAACTCAGCAGTCCAGGTTCCTGATGTCAGTTTGTAGGGCTCCCTTGGGTGTATGAGGGCAGCACAAGTTTGAGGTGGGGACAACTTCGGTGTGGGGTCCATCCTTCGATATAAGGATTCTTTGCAGTCAGGGCCAGGGTCCCAGGGCCAGGGGCCCCTGGGCACATCCTTTTTCCATTTTCCCTGGGAAAGAAAACTCAGCAGTCCAGTTTCCTGATGTCAGTTTGTAGGGCTCCCTTGGGTCTATCAGGGCAGCACAAGTTTGAGGTGGGGACAACTTCGGTGTGGGGTCCATCCTTCGATATAAGGATTCTTTGCAGTGAGGCCCCAGCCCAGGGCCAGGGCCCCTGGGCACATCCTTTTTCCATTTTCCCTGGGAAAGAAAACTCAGCAGTCCAGGTTCCTGATGTCAGTTTGTAGGGCTCCCTTGGTTCTATCAAGGCAGCACAAGTTTGAGGTGGGGACAACTTCGGTGTGGGGTCCATCCTTCGATATAAGAATTTTTGGCAGTCAGGTCCAGGGTTCCCTGGGCACATCCTTTTTCCATTTTCCCTGGGAAAGAAAACTCAGCAGTCCAGGTTCCTGATGTCAGTTTGTAGGGCTCCCTTGGGTCTATCAGGGCAGCACAAGTTTGAGGTGGGGACAACTTCGGTGTGGGGTCCATCCTTCGATATAAGGATTCTTTGCAGTCAGGGCCAGGGGCCCCTGGGCACATCCTTTTTCCATTTTCCCTGGGAAAGAAAACTCAGCAGTCCAGGTTCCTGATGTCAGTTTGTAGGGCTCCCTTGGGTCTATCAGGGCAGCACAAGTTTGAGGTGGGGACAACTTCGGTGTGGGGTCCATCCTTCGATATAAGGATTCTTTGCAGTCAGGGCCAGGGGCCCCTGGGCACGTCCTTTTTCCATTTTCCCTGGGAAAGAAAACTCAGCAGTCCAGGTTCCTGATGTCAGTTTGTAGGGCTCCCTTGGGTCTATCAGGGCAGCACAAGTTTGAGGTGGGGACAACTTCGGTGTGGGGTCCATCCTTCGATATAAGGATTCTTTGCAGTGAGGCCCCAGCCCAGGCCCAGGGGCCCCTGGGCACATCCTTTTTCCATTTTCCCTGGGAAAGAAAAGTCAGCAGTCCAGGTTCCTGTTGTCAGTTTGTAGGGCTCCCTTGGGTCTATCAGGGCAGCACAGTTTTAAGGTGGGGACAATTTGGGTGTGGGGTCCATCCTTCGATATAAGGATTCTTTGCAGTGAGGCCCCAGCCCAGGGCCAGGGGCCCCTGGGCACATCCTTTTTCCATTTTCCCTGGGAAAGAAAACTCAGCAGTCCAGGTTCCTGATGTCAGTCTGTAGGGCTCCCTTGGGTCTATCAGGGCAGCACAAGTTTGAGGTGGGGACAACTTCGGTGTGGGGTCCATCCTTCGATATAAGGATTCTTTGCAGTCCGGGCCAGGGGCCCCTGGGCACGTCCTTTTTCCATTTTCCCTGGGAAAGAAAAGTCAGCAGTCCAGGTTCCTGATGTCAGTCTGTAGGGCTCCCTTGGGTCTATCAGGGCAGCACAAGTTTGACGTGGGGACAACTTCGGTGTGGGGTCCATCCTTCGATATAAGGATTCTTTGCAGTGAGGCCCCAGCCCAGGGCCAGGGCCCCTGGGCACATCCTTTTTTCCATTTTCCCTGGGAAAGAAAACTCAGCAGTCCAGGTTCCTGATGTCAGTTTGTAGGGCTCCCTTGGGTCTATCAGGGCAGCACAAGTTTGAGGTGGGGACAACTTCGGTGTGGGGTCCATCCTTCGATATAAGGATTCTTTGCAGTGTGGCCCCAGCCCATGTCCAGGGGCCCCTGGGCACATCCTTTTTCCATTTTCCCTGGGAAAGAAAACTCAGCAGTCCAGGTTCCTGATGTCAGTTTGTAGGGCTCCCTTGGGTCTATCAGGGCAGCACAAGTTTGAGGTGGGGACAACTTCGGTGTGGGGTCCATCCTTCGATATAAGGATTCTTTGCAGTCAGGGCCAGGGTCCCAGGGCCAGGGGCCCCTGGGCACATCCTTTTTCCATTTTCCCTGGGAAAGAAAACTCAGCAGTCCAGGTTCCTGATGTCAGTTTGTAGGGCTCCCTTGGGTCTATCAGGGCAGCACAAGTTTGAGGTGGGGACAACTTCGGTGTGGGGTCCATCCTTCGATATAAGGATTCTTTGCAGTGAGGCCCCAGCCCAGGGCCAGGGAACCCTGGGCACATCCTTTTTCCATTTTCCCTGGGAAAGAAAACTCAGCAGTCCAGGTTCCTGATGTCAGTTTGTAGGGCTCCCTTGGGTGTATGAGGGCAGCACAAGTTTGAGGTGGGGACATCTTTGGTGTGGGGTCCATCCTTCGATATAAGGATTTTTTGCAGTCAGGGCCAGGGGCCCCTGGGCACATCCTTTTTCCATTTTCCCTGGGAAAGAAAACTCAGCAGTCCAGGTTCCTGATGTCAGTTTGTAGGGCTCCCTTGGGTCTATCAGGGCAGCACAAGTTTGAGGTGGGGACAACTTCGGTGTGGGGTCCATCCTTCGATATAAGGATTCTTTGCAGTCAGGGCCAGGGTCCCAGGGCCAGGGGCCCCTGGGCACATCCTTTTTCCATTTTCCCTGGGAAAGAAAACTCAGCAGTCCAGTTTCCTGATGTCAGTTTGTAGGGCTCCCTTGGGTCTATCAGGGCAGCACAAGTTTGAGGTGGGGACAACTTCGGTGTGGGGTCCATCCTTCGATATAAGGATTTTTTGCAGTCAGGTCCAGGGTTCCCTGGGCACATCCTTTTTCCATTTTCCCTGGGAAAGAAAACTCAGCAGTCCAGGTTCCTGATGTCAGTTTGTAGGGCTCCCTTGGGTCTATCAGGGCAGCACAGTTTTAAGGTGGGGACAATTTGGGTGTGGGGTCCATCCTTCGATATAAGGATTCTTTGCAGTGAGGCCCCAGCCCAGGGCCATGGGCCCCTGGGCACATCCTTCTTCCATTTTCCCTGGGAAAGAAAACTCAGCAGTCCAGGTTCCTGATGTCAGTTTGTAGGGCTCCCTTGGGTCTATCAGGGCAGCACAAGTTTGAGGTGGGGACAACTTCGGTGTGGGGTCCATCCTTCGATATAAGGATTCTTTGCAGTCAGGGCCAGGGGCCCCTGGGCATGTCCTTTTTCCATTTTCCCTGGGAAAGAAAACTCAGCAGTCCAGGTTCCTGATGTCAGTTTGTAGGGCTCCCTTGGGTCTATCAGGGCAGCACAAGTTTGAGGTGGGGACAACTTCGGTGTGGGGTCCATCCTTCGATATAAGGATTCTTTGCATTGAGGCCCCAGCCCAGGGCCAGGGGCCCCTGGGCACATCCTTTTTCCATTTTCCCTGGGAAAGAAAACTCAGCAGTCCAGGTTCCTGATGTCAGTTTGTAGGGCTCCCTTGGGTCTATCAGGGCAGCACAAGTTTGAGGTGGGGACAACTTCGGTGTGGGGTCCATCCTTCGATATAAGGATTCTTTGCAGTCAGGGCCAGGGTCCCAGGGCCAGGGGCCCCTGGGCACATCCTTTTTCCATTTTCCCTGGGAAAGAAAACTCAGCAGTCCAGGTTCCTGATGTCAGTTTGTAGGGCTCCCTTGGGTCTATCAGGGCAGCACAAGTTTGAGGTGGGGACAACTTCGGTGTGGGGTCCATCCTTCGATATAAGGATTCTTTGCAGTGAGGCCCCAGCCCAGGGCCAGGGAACCCTGGGCACATCCTTTTTCCATTTTCCCTGGGAAAGAAAACTCAGCAGTCCAGGTTCCGGATGTCAGTTTGTAGGGCTCCCTTGGGTGTATGAGGGCAGCACAAGTTTGAGGTGGGGACATCTTTGGTGTGGGGTCCATCCTTCGATATAAGGATTCTTTGCAGTCAGGGCCAGGGGCCCCTGGGCACATCCTTTTTCCATTTTCCCTGGGTAAGAAAACTCAGCAGTCCAGGTTCCTGATGTCAGTTTTTAGGGCTCCCTTGGGTCTATCAGGGCAGCACAAGTTTGAGGTGGGGACAACTTCGGTGTGGGGTCCATCCTTCGATATAAGGATTCTTTGCAGTCAGGGCCAGGGTCCCAGGGCCAGGGGCCCCTGGGCACATCCTTTTTCCATTTTCCCTGGGAAAGAAAACTCAGCAGTCCAGTTTCCTGATGTCAGTTTGTAGGGCTCCCTTGGGTCTATCAGGGCAGCACAAGTTTGAGGTGGGGACAACTTCGGTGTGGGGTCCATCCTTCGATATAAGGATTCTTTGCAGTGAGGCCCCAGCCCAGGGCCAGGGCCCCTGGGCACATCCTTTTTCCATTTTCCCTGGGAAAGAAAACTCAGCAGTCCAGGTTCCTGATGTCAGTTTGTAGGGCTCCCTTGGGTCTATCAAGGCAGCACAAGTTTGAGGTGGGGACAACTTCGGTGTGGGGTCCATCCTTCGATATAAGAATTTTTGGCAGTCAGGTCCAGGGTTCCCTGGGCACATCCTTTTTCCATTTTCCCTGGGAAAGAAAACTCAGCAGTCCAGGTTCCTGATGTCAGTTTGTAGGGCTCCCTTGGGTCTATCAGGGCAGCACAGTTTTAAGGTGGGGACAATTTGGGTGTGGGGTCCATCCTTCAATATAAGGATTCTTTGCAGTGAGGCCCCAGCCCAGGGCCAGGGGCCCCTGGGCACATCCTTCTTCCATTTTCCCTGGGAAAGAAAACTCAGCAGTCCAGGTTCCTGATGTCAGTTTGTAGGGCTCCCTTGGGTCTATCAGGGCAGCACAAGTTTGAGGTGGGGACAACTTCGGTGTGGGGTCCATCCTTCGATATAAGGATTCTTTGCAGTCAGGGCCAGGGGCCCCTGGGCACGTCCTTTTTCCATTTTCCCTGGGAAAGAAAACTCAGCAGTCCAGGTTCCTGATGTCAGTTTGTAGGGCTCCCTTGGGTCTATCAGGGCAGCACAAGTTTGAGGTGGGGACAACTTCGGTGTGGGGTCCATCCTTCGATATAAGGATTCTTTGCAGTGAGGCCCCAGCCCAGGGCCAGGGGCCCCTGGGCACATCCTTTTTCCATTTTCCCTGGGAAAGAAAAGTCAGCAGTCCAGGTTCCTGATGTCAGTCTGTAGGGCTCCCTTGGGTCTATCAGGGCAGCACAAGTTTGAGGTGGGGACAACTTCGGTGTGGGGTCCATCCTTCGATATAAGGATTCTTTGCAGTCCGGGCCAGGGGCCCCTGGGCACGTCCTTTTTCCATTTTCCCTGGGAAAGAAAACTCAGCAGTCCAGGTTCCTGATGTCAGTTTGTAGGGCTCCCTTGGGTCTATCAGGGCAGCACAAGTTTGAGGTGGGGACAACTTCGGTGTGGGGTCCATCCTTCGATATACGGATTCTTTGCAGTGAGGCCCCAGCCCAGGGCCAGGGGCCCCTGGGCACATCCTTCTTCCATTTTCCCTGGGAAAGAAAAGTCAGCAGTCCAGGTTCCTGATGTCAGTTTGTAGGGCTCCCTTGGGTCTATCAGGGCAGCACAAGTTTGAGGTGGGGACAACTTCGGTGTGGGGTCCATCCTTCGATATAAGGATTCTTTGCAGTGTGGCCCCAGCCCATGTCCAGGGGCCCCTGGGCACATCCTTTTTCCATTTTCCCTGGGAAAGAAAACTCAGCAGTCCAGGTTCCTGATGTCAGTTTGTAGGGCTCCCTTGGGTCTATCAGGGCAGCACAAGTTTGAGGTGGGGACAACTTCGGTGTGGGGTCCATCCTTCGATATAAGGATTCTTTGCAGTCAGGGCCAGGGTCCCAGGGCCAGGGGCCCCTGGGCACATCCTTTTTCCATTTTCCCTGGGAAAGAAAACTCAGCAGTCCAGGTTCCTGATGTCAGTTTGTAGGGCTCCCTTGGGTCTATCAGGGCAGCACAAGTTTGAGGTGGGGACAACTTCGGTGTGGGGTCCATCCTTCGATATAAGGATTCTTTGCAGTGAGGCCCCAGCCCAGGGCCAGGGAACCCTGGGCACATCCTTTTTCCATTTTCCCTGGGAAAGAAAACTCAGCAGTCCAGGTTCCTGATGTCAGTTTGTAGGGCTCCCTACGGGTGTATGAGGGCAGCACAAGTTTGAGGTGGGGACATCTTTGGTGTGGGGTCCATCCTTCGATATAAGGATTTTTTGCAGTCAGGGCCAGGGGCCCCTGGGCACATCCTTTTTCCATTTTCCCTGGGAAAGAAAACTCAGCAGTCCAGGTTCCTGATGTCAGTTTGTAGGGCTCCCTTGGGTCTATCAGGGCAGCACAAGTTTGAGGTGGGGACAACTTCGGTGTGGGGTCCATCCTTCGATATAAGGATTTTTTGCAGTCAGGGCCAGGGTCCCAGGGCCAGGGGCCCCTGGGCACATCCTTTTTCCATTTTCCCTGGGAAAGAAAACTCAGCAGTCCAGGTTCCTGATGTCAGTTTGTAGGGCTCCCTTGGGTCTATCAGGGCAGCACAAGTTTGAGGTGGGGACAACTTCGGTGTGGGGTCCATCCTTCGATATAAGGATTCTTTGCAGTGAGGCCCCAGCCCAGGGCCAGGGGCCCCTGGGCACATCCTTCTTCCATTTTCCCTGGGAAAGAAAAGTCAGCAGTCCAGGTTCCTGATGTCAGTTTGTAGGGCTCCCTTGGGTCTATCAGGGCAGCACAAGTTTGAGGTGGGGACAACTTCGGTGTGGGGTCCATCCTTCGATATAAGGATTCTTTGCAGTGTGGCCCCAGCCCATGTCCAGGGGCCCCTGGGCACATCCTTTTTCCATTTTCCCTGGGAAAGAAAACTCAGCAGTCCAGGTTCCTGATGTCAGTTTGTAGGGCTCCCTTGGGTCTATCAGGGCAGCACAAGTTTGAGGTGGGGACAACTTCGGTGTGGGGTCCATCCTTCGATATAAGGATTCTTTGCAGTGTGGCCCCAGCCCATGTCCAGGGGCCCCTGGGCACATCCTTTTTCCATTTTCCCTGGGAAAGAAAACTCAGCAGTCCAGGTTCCTGATGTCAGTTTGTAGGGCTCCCTTGGGTCTATCAGGGCAGCACAAGTTTGAGGTGGGGACAACTTCGGTGTGGGGTCCATCCTTCGATATAAGGATTCTTTGCAGTCAGGGCCAGGGTCCCAGGGCCAGGGGACCCTGGGCACATCCTTTTTCCATTTTCCCTGGGAAAGAAAACACAGCAGTCCAGGTTCCTGATGTCAGTTTGTAGGGCTCCCTTGGGTCTATCAGGGCAGCACAAGTTTGAGGTGGGGACAACTTCGGTGTGGGGTCCATCCTTCGATATAAGGATTCTTTGCAGTGAGGCCCCAGCCCAGGGCCAGGGAACCCTGGGCACATCCTTTTTCCATTTTCCCTGGGAAAGAAAACTCAGCAGTCCAGGTTCCTGATGTCAGTTTGTAGGGCTCCCTTGGGTGTATGAGGGCAGCACAAGTTTGAGGTGGGGACATCTTTGGTGTGGGGTCCATCCTTCGATATAAGGATTTTTTGCAGTCAGGGCCAGGGGCCCCTGGGCACATCCTTTTTCCATTTTCCCTGGGAAAGAAAACTCAGCAGTCCAGGTTCCTGATGTCAGTTTGTAGGGCTCCCTTGGGTCTATCAGGGCAGCACAAGTTTGAGGTGGGGACAACTTCGGTGTGGGGTCCATCCTTCGATATAAGGATTTTTTGCAGTCAGGGCCAGGGTCCCAGGGCCAGGGGCCCCTGGGCACATCCTTTTTCCATTTTCCCTGGGAAAGAAAACTCAGCAGTCCAGGTTCCTGATGTCAGTTTGTAGGGCTCCCTTGGGTCTATCAGGGCAGCACAAGTTTGAGGTGGGGACAACTTCGGTGTGGGGTCCATCCTTCGATATAAGGATTCTTTGCAGTCAGGGCCAGGGGCCCCTGGGCACGTCCTTTTTCCATTTTCCCTGGGAAAGAAAACTCAGCAGTCCAGGTTCCTGATGTCAGTTTGTAGGGCTCCCTTGGGTCTATCAGGGCAGCACAAGTTTGAGGTGGGGACAACTTCGGTGTGGGGTCCATCCTTCGATATAAGGATTCTTTGCAGTGAGGCCCCAGCCCAGGGCCAGGGGCTCCTGGGCACATCCTTCTTCCATTTTCCCTGGGAAAGAAAAGTCAGCAGTCCAGGTTCCTGATGTCAGTTTGTAGGGCTCCCTTGGGTCTATCAGGGCAGCACAAGTTTGAGGTGGGGACAACTTCGGTGTGGGGTCCATCCTTCGATATAAGGATTCTTTGCAGTGTGGCCCCAGCCCATGTCCAGGGGCCCCTGGGCACATCCTTTTTCCATTTTCCCTGGGAAAGAAAACTCAGCAGTCCAGGTTCCTGATGTCAGTTTCTAGGGCTCCCTTGGGTCTATCAGGGCAGCACAAGTTTGAGGTGGGGACAACTTCGGTGTGGGGTCCATCCTTCGATATAAGGATTCTTTGCAGTGTGGCCCCAGCCCATGTCCAGGGGCCCCTGGGCACATCCTTTTTCCATTTTCCCTGGGAAAGAAAACTCAGCAGTCCAGGTTCCTGATGTCAGTTTGTAGGGCTCCCTTGGGTCTATCAGGGCAGCACAAGTTTGAGGTGGGGACAACTTCGGTGTGGGGTCCATCCTTCGATATAAGGATTCTTTGCAGTCAGGGCCAGGGTCCCAGGGCCAGGGGCCCCTGGGCACATCCTTTTTCCATTTTCCCTGGGAAAGAAAACTCAGCAGTCCAGGTTCCTGATGTCAGTTTGTAGGGCTCCCTTGGGTCTATCAGGGCAGCACAAGTTTGAGGTGGGGACAACTTCGGTGTGGGGTCCATCCTTCGATATAAGGATTCTTTGCAGTGAGGTCCCAGCCAAGGGCCAGGGCCCCTGGGCACATCCTTTTTCCATTTTCCCTGGGAAAGAAAACTCAGCAGTCCAGGTTCCTGATGTCAGTTTGTAGGGCTCCCTTGGGTCTATCAAGGCAGCACAAGTTTGAGGTGGGGACAACTTCGGTGTGGGGTCCATCCTTCGATATAAGAATTTTTGGCAGTCAGGGCCAGGGTTCCCTGGGCACATCCTTTTTCCATTTTCCCTGGGAAAGAAAACTCAGCAGTCCAGGTTCCTGATGTCAGTTTGTAGGGCTCCCTTGGGTCTATCAGGGCAGCACAAGTTTGAGGTGGGGACAACTTCGGTGTGGGGTCCATCCTTCGATATAAGGATTCTTTGCAGTCAGGGCCAGGGGCCCCTGGGCACATCCTTTTTCCATTTTCCCTGGGAAAGAAAACTCAGCAGTCCAGGTTCCTGATGTCAGTTTGTAGGGCTCCCTTGGGTGTATCAGGGCAGCACAAGTTTGAGGTGGGGACAACTTCGGTCTGGGGTCCATCCTTCGATATAAGGATTTTTTGCAGTCAGGGCTAGGGGCCCCTGGGCACAACCTTTGGCCATTTTATCTGTGAAAGGAAACTCATCAGTCCAAGTTCCTGATGTCAGTTTGTAGGGTTCCCTTGGGTCTATCAGGGCAGCACAGTTTTAAGGTGGGGACAATTTGGGTGTGGGGTCCATCCTTCGATATAAGGATTCTTTGCAGTGAGGCCCCAGCCCAGGGCCAGGGGCCCCTGGGCACATCCTTCTTCCATTTTCCCTGGGAAAGAAAACTCAGCAGTCCAGGTTCCTGATGTCAGTTTGTAGGGCTCCCTTGGGTCTATCAGGGCAGCACAAGTTTGAGGTGGGGACAACTTCGGTGTGGGGTCCATCCTTCGATATAAGGATTCTTTGCAGTCAGGGCCAGGGGCCCCTGGGCACATCCTTTTTCCATTTTCCCTGGGAAAGAAAACTCAGCAGTCCAGGTTCCTGATGTCAGTTTGTAGGGCTCCCTTGGGTCTATCAGGGCAGCACAAGTTTGAGGTGGGGACAACTTCGGTGTGGGGTCCATCCTTCGATATAAGGATTCTTTGCAGTGTGGCCCCAGCCCATGTCTAGGGGCCCCTGGGCACATCCTTTTTCCATTTTCCCTGGGAAAGAAAACTCAGCAGTCCAGGTTCCTGATGTCAGTTTGTAGGGCTCCCTTGGGTCTATCAGGGCAGCACAAGTTTGAGGTGGGGACAACTTCGGTGTGGGGTCCATCCTTCGATATAAGGATTTTTTGCAGTCAGGGCCAGGGGCCCCTGGGCACATCCTTTTTCCATTTTCCCTGGGAAAGAAAACTCAGCAGTCCAGGTTCCTGATGTCAGTTTGTAGGGCTCCCTTGGGTCTATCAGGGCAGCACAAGTTTGAGGTGGGGACATCTTCGGTGTGGGGTCCATCCTTCGATATAAGGATTCTTTGCAGTGAGGCCCCAGCCCATGTCTAGGGGCCCCTGGGCACATCCTTTTTCCATTTTCCCTGGGAAAGAAAACTCAGCAATCCAGGTTCCTGATGTCAGTTTGTAGGGCTCCCTTGGGTCTATCAGGGCAGCACAAGTTTGAGGTGGGGACAACTTCGGTTTGGGGTCCCTCCTTCCATATAAGGATTCTTTGCAGTCAGGGCCAGGGGCCCCTGGGCACATCCTTTTTCCATTTTCCCTGGGAAAGAAAACTCAGCAGTCCAGGTTCCTGATGTCAGTCTGTAGGGCTCCCTTGGGTCTATCAGGGCAGCACAAGTTTGAGGTGGGGACATCTTCGGTGTGGGGTCCATCCTTCGATATAAGGATTCTTTGCAGTCAGGGCCAGGGGCCCCTGGGCACATCCTTTTTCCATTTTCCCTGGGAAAAAAAACTCAGCAGTCCAGGTTGCTGATGTCAGTTTGTAGGGCTCCCTTGGGTCTATCAGGGCAGCACAAGTTTGAGGTGGGGACAACTTCGGTGTGGGGTCCATCCTTCGATATAAGAATTTTTGGCAGTCAGGTCCAGGGTTCCCTGGGCACATCCTTTTTCCATTTTCCCTGGGAAAGAAAACTCAGCAGTCCAGGTTCCTGATGTCAGTTTGTAGGGCTCCCTTGGGTGTATCAGGGCAGCACAAGTTTGAGGTGGGGACAACTTCGGTGTGGGGTCCATCCTTCGATATAAGGATTCTTTGCAGTCAGGGCCACGGGCCCTTGGGCACATCCTTTTTCCATTTTCCCTGGGAAAGAAAACTCAGCAGTCCAGGTTCCTGATGTCAGTTTGTAGGGCTCCCTTGGGTCTATCAGGGCAGCACAAGTTTGAGGTGGGGACAACTTCGGTCTGGGGTCCATCTATCGATATAAGGATTTTTTGCAGTCAGGGCTAGGGGCCCCTGGGCACAACCTTTGGCCATTTTATCTGTGAAAGGAAACTCATCAGTCCAAGTTCCTGATGTCAGTTTGTAGGGCTCCCTTGGGTCTATCAGGGCAGCACAAGTTTGAGGTGGGGACAACTTCGGTGTGGGGTCCATCCTTCGATATAAGGATTCTTTGCAGTGAGGCCCCAGCCCAGGGCCAGGGGCCCCTGGGCACATCCTTTTTCCATTTTCCCTGGGAAAGAAAACTCAGCAGTCCAGGTTCCTGATGTCAGTCTGTAGGGTTCCCTTGGGTCTATCAGGGCAGCACAAGTTTGAGGTGGGGACAACTTCGGTGTGGGGTCCATCCTTCGATATAAGGATTCTTTGCAGTGAGGCCCCAGCCCAGGGCCAGGGGCCCCTGGGAACATCCTTTTTCCATTTTCCCTGGGAAAGAAAACTCAGCAGTCCAGGTTCCTGATGTCAGTTTGTAGGGCTCCCTTGGGTCTATCAGGACAGCACAAGTTTGAGGTGGGGACAACTTCGGTTTGGGGTCCCTCCTTCCATATAAGGATTCTTTGCAGTCAGGGCCAGGGGCCCCTGGGCACATCCTTTTTCCATTTTCCCTGGGAAAGAAAACTCAGCAGTCCAGGTTCCTGATGTCAGTTTGTAGGGCTCCCTTGGGTCTATCAGGGCAGCACAAGTTTGAGGTGGGGACAACTTCGGTGTGGGGTCCATCCTTCGATATAAGGATTCTTTGCAGTCAGGGCCAGGGTCCCAGGGCCAGGGGCCCCTGGGCACATCCTTTTTCCATTTTCCCTGGGAAAGAAAACTCAGCAGTCCAGGTTCCTGATGTCAGTTTGTAGGGCTCCCTTGGGTCTATCAGGGCAGCACAAGTTTGAGGTGGGGACAACTTCGGTGTGGGGTCCATCCTTCGATATAAGGATTCTTTGCAGTCTGGACCAGGGGCCCCCGGGCACATCCTTTTTCCATTTTCCCTGGGAAAGAAAACTCAGCAGTCCAGGTTCCTGATGTCAGTTTGTAGGGTTCCCTTGGGTCTATCAGGGCAGCACAAGTTTGAGGTGGGGACAACTTCGGTGTGGGGTCCATCCTTCGATATAAGGATTCTTTGCAGTCTGGACCAGGGGCCCCCGGGCACATCCTTTTTCCATTTTCCCTGGGAAAGAAAACTCAGCAGTGCAGGTTCCTGATGTCAGTTTGTAGGGTTCCCTTGGGTCTATCAGGGCAGCACAAGTTTGAGGTGGGGACAACTTCGGTGTGGGGTCCATCCTTCGATATAAGGATTTTTTGCAGTCAGGGCCAGGGGCCCCCGGGCACAACCTTTTTCCATTTTCCCTGGGAAAGAAAACTCAGCAGTCCAGGTTCCTGATGTCAGTTTGTAGGGCTCCCTTGGGTCTATCAGGGCAGCACAAGTTTGAGGTGGGCACAACTTTCGTGTGGGCTCCATCCTTCGATATAAGGATTTTTTGCAGTCCAGGCCAGGGGCCCCTGTGCACATCCTTTTTCCATTTTCCCTGGGAAAGAAAACTCAGCAGTCCAGGTTCCTGATGTCAGTTTGTAGGGCTCCCTTGGGTCTATCAGGGCAGCACAAGTTTGAGGTGGGGACAACTTCGGTGTGGGGTCCATCCTTCGATATAAGGATTTTTTGCAGTCAGGGCCAGGGGCCCCCGGGCACGTCCTTTTTCCATTTTCCCTGGGAAAGAAAACTCAGCAGTCCAGGTTCCTGATGTCAGTTTGTAGGGCTCCCTTGGGTCTATCAGGGCAGCACAAGTTTGAGGTGGGGACAACTTCGGTGTGGGGTCCATCCTTCGATATAAGGATTTTTTGCAGTCAGGGCCAGGGGCCCCTGGGCACATCCTTTGGCCATTTTCCCTGGGAAAGAAAACTCAGCAGTCCAGGTTCCTGATGTCAGTTTGTAGGGCTCCCTTGGGTCTATCAGGGCAGCACAAGTTTGAGGTGGGGACAACTTCGGTGTGGGGTCCATCCTTCGATATAAGGATTTTTTGCAGTCAGGGCCAGGGGCCCCCGGGCACATCCTTTTTCCATTTTCCCTGGGAAAGAAAACTCAGCAGTCCAGGTTCCTGATGTCAGTTTGTAGGGCTCCCTTGGGTCTATCAGGGCAGCACAAGTTTGAGGTGGGGACAACTTCGGTGTGGGGTCCATCCTTCGATATAAGGATTTTTTGCAGTCAGGGGCATGGGCCCCTGGGCACATCCTTTTTCCATTTTCCCTGGGAAAGAAAACTCAGCAGTCCAGGTTCCTGATGTCAGTTTGTAGGGCTCCCTTGGGTCTATCAGGGCAGCACAAGTTTGAGGTGGGGACAACTTCGGTGTGGGGTCCATCCTTCGATATAAGGATTTTTTGCAGTCAGGGCCAGGGGCCCCCGGGCACATCCTTTTTCCATTTTCCCTGGGAAAGAAAACTCAGCAGTCCAGGTTCCTGATGTCAGTTTGTAGGGCTCCCTTGGGTCTATCAGGGCAGCACAAGTTTGAGGTGGGGACAACTTCGGTCTGGGGTCCATCCTTCGATATAAGGATTTTTTGCAGTCAGGGATATGGGCCCCTGGGCACATCCTTTTTCCATTTTCCCTGGGAAAGAAAACTCAGCAGTCCAGGTTCCTGATGTCAGTTTGTAGGGCTCCCTTGGGTCTATCAGGGCAGCACAAGTTTGAGGTGGGGACAACTTCGGTCTGGGGTCCATCCTTCGATATAAGGATTTTTTGCAGTCAGGGGCATGGGCCCCTGGGCACATCCTTTTTCCATTTTCCCTGGGAAAGAAAACTCAGCAGTCCAGGTTCCTGATGTCAGTCTGTAGGGCTCCCTTGGGTCTATCAGGGCAGCACAAGTTTGAGGTGGGGACAACTTCGGTGTGGGGTCCATCCTTCGATATAAGGATTTTTTGCAGTCAGGGCCAGGGGCCCCTGGGCACATCCTTTTTCCATTTTCCCTGGGAAAGAAAACTCAGCACTCCAGGTTCCTGATGTCAGTTTGTAGGGCTCCCTTGGGTCTATCAGGGCAGCACAAGTTTGAGGTGGGGACAACTTCGGTGTGGGGTCCATCCTTCGATATAAGGATTCTTTGCAGTCTGGACCAGGGGCCCCCGGGCACATCCTTTTTCCATTTTCCCTGGGAAAGAAAACTCAGCAGTCCAGGTTCCTGATGTCAGTTTGTAGGGTTCCCTTGGGTCTATCAGGGCAGCACAAGTTTGAGGTGGGGACAACTTCGGTGTGGGGTCCATCCTTCGATATAAGGATTTTTTGCAGTCTGGACCAGGGGCCCCCGGGCACATCCTTTTTCCATTTTCCCTGGGAAAGAAAACTCAGCAGTCCAGGTTCCTGATGTCAGTTTGTAGGGTTCCCTTGGGTCTATCAGGGCAGCACAAGTTTGAGGTGGGGACATCTTCGGTGTGGGGTCCATCCTTCGTTATAAGGATTTTTTGCAGTCAGGGACAGGGGCCCCCGGGCACATCCTTTTTCCATTTTCCCTGGGAAAGAAAACTCAGCAGTCCAGGTTCCTGATGTCAGTTTGTAGGGCTCCCTTGGGTCTATCAGGGCAGCACAAGTTTGAGGTGGGCACAACTTTCGTGTGGGCTCCATCCTTCGATATAAGGATTTTTTGCAGTCCAGGCCAGGGGCCCCTGTGCACATCCTTTTTCCATTTTCCCTGGGAAAGAAAACTCAGCAGTCCAGGTTCCTGATGTCAGTTTGTAGGGCTCCCTTGGGTCTATCAGGGCAGCACAAGTTTGAGGTGGGGACAACTTCGGTGTGGGGTCCATCCTTCGATATAAGGATTTTTTGCAGTCAGGGCCAGGGTCCCAGGGCCAGGGGCCCCTGGGCACATCCTTTTTCCATTTTCCCTGGGAAAGAAAACTCAGCAGTCCAGGTTCCTGATGTCAGTTTGTAGGGCTCCCTTGGGTCTATCAGGGCAGCACAAGTTTGAGGTGGGGACAACTTCGGTGTGGGGTCCATCCTTCGATATAAGGATTCTTTGCAGTCAGGGCCAGGGGCCCCTGGGCACGTCCTTTTTCCATTTTCCCTGGGAAAGAAAACTCAGCAGTCCAGGTTCCTGATGTCAGTTTGTAGGGCTCCCTTGGGTCTATCAGGGCAGCACAAGTTTGAGGTGGGGACAACTTCGGTGTGGGGTCCATCCTTCGATATAAGGATTCTTTGCAGTGAGGCCCCAGCCCAGGGCCAGGGGCCCCTGGGCACATCCTTCTTCCATTTTCCCTGGGAAAGAAAAGTCAGCAGTCCAGGTTCCTGATGTCAGTTTGTAGGGCTCCCTTGGGTCTATCAGGGCAGCACAAGTTTGAGGTGGGGACAACTTCGGTGTGGGGTCCATCCTTCGATATAAGGATTCTTTGCAGTGTGGCCCCAGCCCATGTCCAGGGGCCCCTGGGCACATCCTTTTTCCATTTTCCCTGGGAAAGAAAACTCAGCAGTCCAGGTTCCTGATGTCAGTTTGTAGGGCTCCCTTGGGTCTATCAGGGCAGCACAAGTTTGAGGTGGGGACAACTTCGGTGTGGGGTCCATCCTTCGATATAAGGATTCTTTGCAGTGTGGCCCCAGCCCATGTCCAGGGGCCCCTGGGCACATCCTTTTTCCATTTTCCCTGGGAAAGAAAACTCAGCAGTCCAGGTTCCTGATGTCAGTTTGTAGGGCTCCCTTGGGTCTATCAGGGCAGCACAAGTTTGAGGTGGGGACAACTTCGGTGTGGGGTCCATCCTTCGATATAAGGATTCTTTGCAGTGAGGTCCCAGCCAAGGGCCAGGGCCCCTGGGCACATCCTTTTTCCATTTTCCCTGGGAAAGAAAACTCAGCAGTCCAGGTTCCTGATGTCAGTTTGTAGGGCTCCCTTGGGTCTATCAAGGCAGCACAAGTTTGAGGTGGGGACAACTTCGGTGTGGGGTCCATCCTTCGATATAAGAATTTTTGGCAGTCAGGGCCAGGGTTCCCTGGGCACATCCTTTTTCCATTTTCCCTGGGAAAGAAAACTCAGCAGTCCAGGTTCCTGATGTCAGTTTGTAGGGCTCCCTTGGGTCTATCAGGGCAGCACAAGTTTGAGGTGGGGACAACTTCGGTGTGGGGTCCATCCTTCGATATAAGGATTCTTTGCAGTCAGGGCCAGGGGCCCCTGGGCACATCCTTTTTCCATTTTCCCTGGGAAAGAAAACTCAGCAGTCCAGGTTCCTGATGTCAGTTTGTAGGGCTCCCTTGGGTGTATCAGGGCAGCACAAGTTTGAGGTGGGGACAACTTCGGTCTGGGGTCCATCCTTCGATATAAGGATTTTTTGCAGTCAGGGCTAGGGGCCCCTGGGCACAACCTTTGGCCATTTTATCTGTGAAAGGAAACTCATCAGTCCAAGTTCCTGATGTCAGTTTGTAGGGTTCCCTTGGGTCTATCAGGGCAGCACAGTTTTAAGGTGGGGACAATTTGGGTGTGGGGTCCATCCTTCGATATAAGGATTCTTTGCAGTGAGGCCCCAGCCCAGGGCCAGGGGCCCCTGGGCACATCCTTCTTCCATTTTCCCTGGGAAAGAAAACTCAGCAGTCCAGGTTCCTGATGTCAGTTTGTAGGGCTCCCTTGGGTCTATCAGGGCAGCACAAGTTTGAGGTGGGGACAACTTCGGTGTGGGGTCCATCCTTCGATATAAGGATTCTTTGCAGTCAGGGCCAGGGGCCCCTGGGCACATCCTTTTTCCATTTTCCCTGGGAAAGAAAACTCAGCAGTCCAGGTTCCTGATGTCAGTTTGTAGGGCTCCCTTGGGTCTATCAGGGCAGCACAAGTTTGAGGTGGGGACAACTTCGGTGTGGGGTCCATCCTTCGATATAAGGATTCTTTGCAGTGTGGCCCCAGCCCATGTCTAGGGGCCCCTGGGCACATCCTTTTTCCATTTTCCCTGGGAAAGAAAACTCAGCAGTCCAGGTTCCTGATGTCAGTTTGTAGGGCTCCCTTGGGTCTATCAGGGCAGCACAAGTTTGAGGTGGGGACAACTTCGGTGTGGGGTCCATCCTTCGATATAAGGATTTTTTGCAGTCAGGGCCAGGGGCCCCTGGGCACATCCTTTTTCCATTTTCCCTGGGAAAGAAAACTCAGCAGTCCAGGTTCCTGATGTCAGTTTGTAGGGCTCCCTTGGGTCTATCAGGGCAGCACAAGTTTGAGGTGGGGACATCTTCGGTGTGGGGTCCATCCTTCGATATAAGGATTCTTTGCAGTGAGGCCCCAGCCCATGTCTAGGGGCCCCTGGGCACATCCTTTTTCCATTTTCCCTGGGAAAGAAAACTCAGCAATCCAGGTTCCTGATGTCAGTTTGTAGGGCTCCCTTGGGTCTATCAGGGCAGCACAAGTTTGAGGTGGGGACAACTTCGGTTTGGGGTCCCTCCTTCCATATAAGGATTCTTTGCAGTCAGGGCCAGGGGCCCCTGGGCACATCCTTTTTCCATTTTCCCTGGGAAAGAAAACTCAGCAGTCCAGGTTCCTGATGTCAGTCTGTAGGGCTCCCTTGGGTCTATCAGGGCAGCACAAGTTTGAGGTGGGGACATCTTCGGTGTGGGGTCCATCCTTCGATATAAGGATTTTTTGCAGTCAGGGCCAGGGGCCCCTGGGCACATCCTTCTTCCATTTTCCCTGGGAAAGAAAACTCAGCAGTCCAGGTTCCTGATGTCAGTTTGTAGGGCTCCCTTGGGTCTATCAGGGCAGCACAAGTTTGAGGTGGGGACAACTTCGGTGTGGGGTCCATCCTTCGATATAAGGATTCTTTGCAGTCAGGGCCAGGGGCCCCTGGGCACATCCTTTTTCCATTTTCCCTGGGAAAGAAAACTCAGCAGTCCAGGTTGCTGATGTCAGTTTGTAGGGCTCCCTTGGGTCTATCAGGGCAGCACAAGTTTGAGGTGGGGACAACTTCGGTGTGGGGTCCATCCTTCGATATAAGAATTTTTGGCAGTCAGGTCCAGGGTTCCCTGGGCACATCCTTTTTCCATTTTCCCTGGGAAAGAAAACTCAGCAGTCCAGGTTCCTGATGTCAGTCTGTAGGGTTCCCTTGGGTCTATCAGGGCAGCACAAGTTTGAGGTGGGGACAACTTCGGTTTGGGGTCCCTCCTTCCATATAAGGATTCTTTGCAGTCAGGGCCAGGGGCCCCTGGGCACATCCTTTTTCCATTTTCCCTGGGAAAGAAAACTCAGCAGTCCAGGTTCCTGATGTCAGTTTGTAGGGCTCCCTTGGGTCTATCAGGGCAGCACAAGTTTGAGGTGGGGACAACTTCGGTGTGGGGTCCATCCTTCGATATAAGGATTCTTTGCAGTCAGGGCCAGGGTCCCAGGGCCAGGGGCCCCTGGGCACATCCTTTTTCCATTTTCCCTGGGAAAGAAAACTCAGCAGTCCAGGTTCCTGATGTCAGTTTGTAGGGCTCCCTTGGGTCTATCAGGGCAGCACAAGTTTGAGGTGGGGACAACTTCGGTGTGGGGTCCATCCTTCGATATAAGGATTCTTTGCAGTCTGGACCAGGGGCCCCCGGGCACATCCTTTTTCCATTTTCCCTGGGAAAGAAAACTCAGCAGTCCAGGTTCCTGATGTCAGTTTGTAGGGTTCCCTTGGGTCTATCAGGGCAGCACAAGTTTGAGGTGGGGACAACTTCGGTGTGGGGTCCATCCTTCGATATAAGGATTCTTTGCAGTCTGGACCAGGGGCCCCCGGGCACATCCTTTTTCCATTTTCCCTGGGAAAGAAAACTCAGCAGTCCAGGTTCCTGATGTCAGTTTGTAGGGTTCCCTTGGGTCTATCAGGGCAGCACAAGTTTGAGGTGGGGACAACTTCGGTGTGGGGTCCATCCTTCGATATAAGGATTTTTTGCAGTCAGGGCCAGGGGCCCCCGGGCACAACCTTTTTCCATTTTCCCTGGGAAAGAAAACTCAGCAGTCCAGGTTCCTGATGTCAGTTTGTAGGGCTCCCTTGGGTCTATCAGGGCAGCACAAGTTTGAGGTGGGCACAACTTTCGTGTGGGCTCCATCCTTCGATATAAGGATTTTTTGCAGTCCAGGCCAGGGGCCCCTGTGCACATCCTTTTTCCATTTTCCCTGGGAAAGAAAACTCAGCAGTCCAGGTTCCTGATGTCAGTTTGTAGGGCTCCCTTGGGTCTATCAGGGCAGCACAAGTTTGAGGTGGGGACAACTTCGGTGTGGGGTCCATCCTTCGATATAAGGATTTTTTGCAGTCAGGGCCAGGGGCCCCCGGGCACGTCCTTTTTCCATTTTCCCTGGGAAAGAAAACTCAGCAGTCCAGGTTCCTGATGTCAGTTTGTAGGGCTCCCTTGGGTCTATCAGGGCAGCACAAGTTTGAGGTGGGGACAACTTCGGTGTGGGGTCCATCCTTCGATATAAGGATTTTTTGCAGTCAGGGCCAGGGGCCCCTGGGCACATCCTTTGGCCATTTTCCCTGGGAAAGAAAACTCAGCAGTCCAGGTTCCTGATGTCAGTTTGTAGGGCTCCCTTGGGTCTATCAGGGCAGCACAAGTTTGAGGTGGGGACAACTTCGGTGTGGGGTCCATCCTTCGATATAAGGATTTTTTGCAGTCAGGGCCAGGGGCCCCCGGGCACATCCTTTTTCCATTTTCCCTGGGAAAGAAAACTCAGCAGTCCAGGTTCCTGATGTCAGTTTGTAGGGCTCCCTTGGGTCTATCAGGGCAGCACAAGTTTGAGGTGGGGACAACTTCGGTCTGGGGTCCATCCTTCGATATAAGGATTTTTTGCAGTCAGGGGCATGGGCCCCTGGGCACATCCTTTTTCCATTTTCCCTGGGAAAGAAAACTCAGCAGTCCAGGTTCCTGATGTCAGTTTGTAGGGCTCCCTTGGGTCTATCAGGGCAGCACAAGTTTGAGGTGGGGACAACTTCGGTGTGGGGTCCATCCTTCGATATAAGGATTTTTTGCAGTCAGGGCCAGGGGCCCCCGGGCACATCCTTTTTCCATTTTCCCTGGGAAAGAAAACTCAGCAGTCCAGGTTCCTGATGTCAGTTTGTAGGGCTCCCTTGGGTCTATCAGGGCAGCACAAGTTTGAGGTGGGGACAACTTCGGTCTGGGGTCCATCCTTCGATATAAGGATTTTTTGCAGTCAGGGGCATGGGCCCCTGGGCACATCCTTTTTCCATTTTCCCTGGGAAAGAAAACTCAGCAGTCCAGGTTCCTGATGTCAGTTTGTAGGGCTCCCTTGGGTCTATCAGGGCAGCACAAGTTTGAGGTGGGGACAACTTCGGTCTGGGGTCCATCCTTCGATATAAGGATTTTTTGCAGTCAGGGGCATGGGCCCCTGGGCACATCCTTTTTCCATTTTCCCTGGGAAAGAAAACTCAGCAGTCCAGGTTCCTGATGTCAGTTTGTAGGGCTCCCTTGGGTCTATCAGGGCAGCACAAGTTTGAGGTGGGGACAACTTCGGTGTGGGGTCCATCCTTCGATATAAGGATTTTTTGCAGTCAGGGCCAGGGGCCCCTGGGCACATCCTTTTTCCATTTTCCCTGGGAAAGAAAACTCAGCACTCCAGGTTCCTGATGTCAGTTTGTAGGGCTCCCTTGGGTCTATCAGGGCAGCACAAGTTTGAGGTGGGGACAACTTCGGTGTGGGGTCCATCCTTCGATATAAGGATTCTTTGCAGTCTGGACCAGGGGCCCCCGGGCACATCCTTTTTCCATTTTCCCTGGGAAAGAAAACTCAGCAGTCCAGGTTCCTGATGTCAGTTTGTAGGGTTCCCTTGGGTCTATCAGGGCAGCACAAGTTTGAGGTGGGGACAACTTCGGTGTGGGGTCCATCCTTCGATATAAGGATTTTTTGCAGTCTGGACCAGGGGCCCCCGGGCACATCCTTTTTCCATTTTCCCTGGGAAAGAAAACTCAGCAGTCCAGGTTCCTGATGTCAGTTTGTAGGGTTCCCTTGGGTCTATCAGGGCAGCACAAGTTTGAGGTGGGGACATCTTCGGTGTGGGGTCCATCCTTCGATATAAGGATTTTTTGCAGTCAGGGACAGGGGCCCCCGGGCACATCCTTTTTCCATTTTCCCTGGGAAAGAAAACTCAGCAGTCCAGGTTCCTGATGTCAGTTTGTAGGGCTCCCTTGGGTCTATCAGGGCAGCACAAGTTTGAGGTGGGCACAACTTTCGTGTGGGCTCCATCCTTCAATATAAGGATTTTTTGCAGTCCAGGCCAGGGGCCCCTGTGCACATCCTTTTTCCATTTTCCCTGGGAAAGAAAACTCAGCAGTCCAGGTTCCTGATGTCAGTTTGTAGGGCTCCCTTGGGTCTATCAGGGCAGCACAAGTTTGAGGTGGGGACAACTTCGGTGTGGGGTCCATCCTTCGATATAAGGATTTTTTGCAGTCAGGGCCAGGGTTCCCCGGGCACGTCCTTTTTCCATTTTCCCTGGGAAAGAAAACTCAGCAGTCCAGGTTCCTGATGTCAGTTTGTAGGGCTCCCTTGGGTCTATCAGGGCAGCACAAGTTTGAGGTGGGGACAACTTCGGTGTGGGGTCCATCCTTCGATATAAGGATTCTTTGCAGTCTGGACCAGGGGCCCCCGGGCACATCCTTTTTCCATTTTCCCTGGGAAAGAAAACTCAGCAGTCCAGGTTCCTGATGTCAGTTTGTAGGGTTCCCTTGGGTCTATCAGGGCAGCACAAGTTTGAGGTGGGGACAACTTCGGTGTGGGGTCCATCCTTCGATATAAGGATTTTTTGCAGTCTGGACCAGGGGCCCCCGGGCACATCCTTTTTCCATTTTCCCTGGGAAAGAAAACTCAGCAGTCCAGGTTCCTGATGTCAGTTTGTAGGGTTCCCTTGGGTCTATCAGGGCAGCACAAGTTTGAGGTGGGGACATCTTCGGTGTGGGGTCCATCCTTCGATATAAGGATTTTTTGCAGTCAGGGACAGGGGCCCCCGGGCACATCCTTTTTCCATTTTCCCTGGGAAAGAAAACTCAGCAGTCCAGGTTCCTGATGTCAGTTTGTAGGGCTCCCTTGGGTCTATCAGGGCAGCACAAGTTTGAGGTGGGCACAACTTTCGTGTGGGCTCCATCCTTCGATATAAGGATTTTTTGCAGTCCAGGCCAGGGGCCCCTGTGCACATCCTTTTTCCATTTTCCCTGGGAAAGAAAACTCAGCAGTCCAGGTTCCTGATGTCAGTTTGTAGGGCTCCCTTGGGTCTATCAGGGCAGCACAAGTTTGAGGTGGGGACAACTTCGGTGTGGGGTCCATCCTTCGATATAAGGATTTTTTGCAGTCAGGGCCAGGGTTCCCCGGGCACGTCCTTTTTCCATTTTCCCTGGGAAAGAAAACTCAGCAGTCCAGGTTCCTGATGTCAGTTTGTAGGGCTCCCTTGGGTCTATCAGGGCAGCACAAGTTTGAGGTGGGGACAACTTCGGTGTGGGGTCCATCCTTCGATATAAGGATTTTTTGCAGTCAGGGCCAGGGGCCCCTGGGCACATCCTTTGGCCATTTTCCCTGGGAAAGAAAACTCAGCAGTCCAGGTTCCTGATGTCAGTTTGTAGGGCTCCCTTAGGTCTATCAGGGCAGCACAAGTTTGAGGTGGGGACAACTTCGGTTTGGGGTGTATCCTTCGATATAAGGATTTTTTGCAGTCAGGGCCAGGGGCCCCCGGGCACATCCTTTTTCCATTTTCCCTGGGAAAGAAAACTCAGCAGTCCAGGTTCCTGATGTCAGTTTGTAGGGCTCCCTTGGGTCTATCAGGGCAGCACAAGTTTGAGGTGGGGACAACTTCGGTGTGGGGTCCATCCTTCGATATAAGGATTCTTTGCAGTGAGGCCCCTGCCCAGGGCCAGGGGCCCCTGGGCACAACCTTTGGCCATTTTCCCTGGGAAAGAAAACTCAGCAGTCCAGGTTCCTGATGTCAGTTTGTAGGGCTCCCTTGGGTCTATCAGGACAGCACAAGTTTGAGGTGGGGACAACTTCGGTGTGAGGTCCATCCTTCGATATAAGGATTTTTTGCAGTCAGGGCCAGGGGCCCCTGGGCACATCCTTTGGCCATTTTCCCTGGGAAAGAAAACTCAGCAGTCCAGGTTCCTGATGTCAGTTTGTAGGGCTCCCTTGGGTCTATCAGGGCAGCACAAGTTTGAGGTGGGGACAACTTCGGTGTGGGGTCCATCCTTCGATACAAGGATTTTTTGCAGTCAGGGGCAGGGGCCCCTGGGCACATCCTTTTTCCATTTTCCCTGGGAAAGAAAACTCAGCAGTCCAGGTTCCTGATGTCAGTTTGTAGGGCTCCCTTGGGTCTATCAGGGCAGCACAAGTTTGAGGTGGGGACAACTTCGGTGTGGGGTCCATCCTTCGATATAATGATTTTTTGCAGTCCAGGCGAGGGGCCCCTGGGCACATCCTTTTTCCATTTTCCCTGGGAAAGAAAACTCAGCAGTCGAGGTTCCTGATGTCAGTTTGTAGGGCTCCCTTGGGTCTATCAGGGCAGCACAAGTTTGAGGTGGGGACAACTTCAGTCTGGGGTCCATCCTTCGATATAAGGATTTTTTGCAGTCAGGGCCAGGGGCCCCTGGGCACATCCTTTTTCCATTTTCCCTGGGAAAGAAAACTCAGCAGTCCAGGTTCCTGATGTCAGTTTGTAGGGCTCCCTTGGGTCTATCAGGGCAGCACAAGTTTGAGGTGGGGACAACTTCGGTGTGGGGTCCATCCTTTGATATAAGGATTCTTTGCAGTCTGGACCAGGGGCCCCCGGGCACATCCTTTTTCCATTTTCCCTGGGAAAGAAAACTCAGCAGTCCAGGTTCCTGATGTCAGTTTGTAGGGCTCCCTTGGGTCTATCAGGGCAGCACAAGTTTGAGGTGGGGACAACTTCGGTTTGGGGTCCCTCCTTCCATATAAGGATTCTTTGCAGTCAGGGCCAGGGGCCCCTGGGCACATCCTTTTTCCATTTTCCCTGGGAAAGAAAACTCAGCAGTCCAGGTTCCTGATGTCAGTTTGTAGGGCTCCCTTGGGTCTATCAGGGCAGCACAAGTTTGAGGTGGGGACAACTTCGGTGTGGGGTCCATCCTTCGATATAAGGATTCTTTGCAGTCAGGGCCAGGGTCCCAGGGCCAGGGGCCCCTGGGCACATCCTTTTTCCATTTTCCCTGGGAAAGAAAACTCAGCAGTCCAGGTTCCTGATGTCAGTTTGTAGGGCTCCCTTGGGTCTATCAGGGCAGCACAAGTTTGAGGTGGGGACAACTTCGGTGTGGGGTCCATCCTTCGATATAAGGATTCTTTGCAGTCTGGACCAGGGGCCCCCGGGCACATCCTTTTTCCATTTTCCCTGGGAAAGAAAACTCAGCAGTCCAGGTTCCTGATGTCAGTTTGTAGGGTTCCCTTGGGTCTATCAGGGCAGCACAAGTTTGAGGTGGGGACAACTTCGGTGTGGGGTCCATCCTTCGATATAAGGATTCTTTGCAGTCTGGACCAGGGGCCCCTGGGCACATCCTTTTTCCATTTTCCCTGGGAAAGAAAACTCAGCAGTCCAGGTTCCTGATGTCAGTTTGTAGGGTTCCCTTGGGTCTATCAGGGCAGCACAAGTTTGAGGTGGGGACAACTTCGGTGTGGGGTCCATCCTTCGATATAAGGATTTTTTGCAGTCAGGGCCAGGGGCCCCCGGGCACATCCTTTTTCCATTTTCCCTGGGAAAGAAAACTCAGCAGTCCAGGTTCCTGATGTCAGTTTGTAGGGCTCCCTTGGGTCTATCAGGGCAGCACAAGTTTGAGGTGGGCACAACTTTCGTGTGGGCTCCATCCTTCGATATAATGATTTTTTGCAGTCCAGGCCAGGGGCCCCTGTGCACATCCTTTTTCCATTTTCCCTGGGAAAGAAAACTCAGCAGTCCAGGTTCCTGTTGTCAGTTTGTAGGGCTCCCTTGGGTCTATCAGGGCAGCACAAGTTTGAGGTGGGGACAACTTCGGTGTGGGGTCCATCCTTCGATATAAGGATTTTTTGCAGTCCAGGCCAGGGGCCCCTGTGCACATCCTTTTTCCATTTTCCCTGGGAAAGAAAACTCAGCAGTCCAGGTTCCTGATGTCAGTTTGTAGGGCTCCCTTGGGTCTATCAGGGCAGCACAAGTTTGAGGTGGGGACAACTTCGGTGTGGGGTCCATCCTTCGATATAAGGATTTTTTGCAGCCAGGGCCAGGGGCCCCTGGGCACATCCTTTTTCCATTTTCCCTGGGAAAGAAAACTCAGCAGTCCAGGTTCCTGATGTCAGTTTGTAGGGCTCCCTTGGGTCTATCAGGGCAGCACAAGTTTGAGGTGGGGACAACTTCGGTCTGGGGTCCATCCTTCGATATAAGGATTTTTTGCAGTCAGGGGCATGGGCCCCTGGGCACATCCTTTTTCCATTTTCCCTGGGAAAGAAAACTCAGCAGTCCAGGTTCCTGATGTCAGTTTGTAGGGCTCCCTTGGGTCTATCAGGGCAGCACAAGTTTGAGGTGGGGACAACTTCGGTGTGGGGTCCATCCTTCGATATAAGGATTTTTTGCTGTCAGGGCAAGGGCCCCCCGGGCACATCCTTTTTCCATTTTCCCTGGGAAAGAAAACTCAGCAGTCCAGGTTCCTGATGTCAGTTTGTAGGGCTCCCTTGGGTCTATCAGGGCAGCACAAGTTTGAGGTGGGGACAACTTCGGTGTGGGGTCCATCCTTCGATATAAGGATTTTTGCAGTCAGGGCCAGGGGCCCCTGGGCACATCCTTTTTCCATTTTCCCTGGGAAAGAAAACTCAGCAGTCCAGGTTCCTGATGTCAGTTTGTAGGGCTCCCTTGGGTCTATCACGGCAGCACAAGTTTGAGGTGGGGACAACTTCGGTGTGGGGTCCATCCTTCGATATAAGGATTTTTTGCAGTCAGGGCCAGGGGCCCCTGGGCACATCCTTTTTCCATTTTCCCTGGGAAAGAAAACTCAGCACTCCAGGTTCCTGATGTCAGTTTGTAGGGCTCCCTTGGGTCTATCAGGGCAGCACAAGTTTGAGGTGGGGACAACTTCGGTGTGGGGTCCATCCTTCGATATAAGGATTCTTTGCAGTCTGGACCAGGGGCCCCCGGGCACATCCTTTTTCCATTTTCCCTGGGAAAGAAAACTCAGCAGTCCAGGTTCCTGATGTCAGTTTGTAGGGTTCCCTTGGGTCTATCAGGGCAGCACAAGTTTGAGGTGGGGACAACTTCGGTGTGGGGTCCATCCTTCGATATAAGGATTTTTTGCAGTCTGGACCAGGGGCCCCCGGGCACATCCTTTTTCCATTTTCCCTGGGAAAGAAAACTCAGCAGTCCAGGTTCCTGATGTCAGTTTGTAGGGTTCCCTTGGGTCTATCAGGGCAGCACAAGTTTGAGGTGGGGACAACTTCGGTGTGGGGTCCATCCTTCGATATAAGGATTTTTTGCAGTCAGGGCAAGGGGCCCCCGGGCACATCCTTTTTCCATTTTCCCTGGGAAAGAAAACTCAGCAGTCCAGGTTCCTGATGTCAGTTTGTAGGGCTCCCTTGGGTCTATCAGGGCAGCACAAGTTTGAGGTGGGGACAACTTCGGTGTGGGGTCCATCCTTCGATATAAGGATTTTTTGCAGTCAGGGCCAGGGTTCCCCGGGCACGTCCTTTTTCCATTTTCCCTGGGAAAGAAAACTCAGCAGTCCAGGTTCCTGATGTCAGTTTGTAGGGCTCCCTTGGGTCTATCAGGGCAGCACAAGTTTGAGGTGGGGACAACTTCGGTGTGGGGTCCATCCTTCGATATAAGGATTTTTTGCAGTCAGGGCCAGGGGCCCCTGGGCACATCCTTTGGCCATTTTCCCTGGGAAAGAAAACTCAGCAGTCCAGGTTCCTGATGTCAGTTTGTAGGGCTCCCTTAGGTCTATCAGGGCAGCACAAGTTTGAGGTGGGGACAACTTCGGTTTGGGGTGCATCCTTCGATATAAGGATTTTTTGCAGTCAGGGCCAGGGGCCCCCGGGCACATCCTTTTTCCATTTTCCCTGGGAAAGAAAACTCAGCAGTCCAGGTTCCTGATGTCAGTTTGTAGGGCTCCCTTGGGTCTATCAGGGCAGCACAAGTTTGAGGTGGGGACAACTTCGGTGTGGGGTCCATCCTTCGATATAAGGATTCTTTGCAGTGAGGCCCCTGCCCAGGGCCAGGGGCCCCTGGGCACAACCTTTGGCAATTTTCCCTGGGAAAGAAAACTCAGCAGTCCAGGTTCCTGATGTCAGTTTGTAGGGCTCCCTTGGGTCTATCAGGACAGCACAAGTTTGAGGTGGGGACAACTTCGGTGTGAGGTCCATCCTTCGATATAAGGATTTTTTGCAGTCAGGGCCAGGGGCCCCTGGGCACATCCTTTGGCCATTTTCCCTGGGAAAGAAAACTCAGCAGTCCAGGTTCCTGATGTCAGTTTGTAGGGCTCCCTTGGGTCTATCAGGGCAGCACAAGTTTGAGGTGGGGACAACTTCGGTGTGGGGTCCATCCTTCGATATAATGATTTTTTGCAGTCCAGGCCAGGGGCCCCTGGGCACATCCTTTTTCCATTTTCCCTGGGAAAGAAAACTCAGCAGTCGAGGTTCCTGATGTCAGTTTGTAGGGCTCCCTTGGGTCTATCAGGGCAGCACAAGTTTGAGGTGGGGACAACTTCAGTCTGGGGTCCATCCTTCGATATAAGGATTTTTTGCAGTCAGGGCCAGGGGCCCCTGGGCACATCCTTTTTCCATTTTCCCTGTGAAAGAAAACTCAGCAGTCCAGGTTCCTGATGTCAGTTTGTAGGGCTCCCTTGGGTCTATCAGGGCAGCACAAGTTTGAGGTGGGGACAACTTCGGTGTGGGGTCCATCCTTTGATATAAGGATTCTTTGCAGTCTGGACCAGGGGCCCCCGGGCACATCCTTTTTCCATTTTCCCTGGGAAAGAAAACTCAGCAGTCCAGGTTCCTGATGTCAGTTTGTAGGGCTCCCTTGGGTCTATCAGGGCAGCACAAGTTTGAGGTGGGGACAACTTCGGTGTGGGGTCCATCCTTCGATATAAGGATTTTTTGCAGTCACGGCCAGGGGCCCCCGGGCACATCCTTTTTCCATTTTCCCTGGGAAAGAAAACTCAGCAGTCCAGGTTGCTGATGTCAGTTTGTAGGGCTCCCTTGGGTCTATCAGGGCAGCACAAGTTTGAGGTGGGCACAACTTTCGTGTGGGGTCCATCCTTCGATATAAGGATTTTTTGCAGTCAGGGCCAGGGCCTCCCAGGCACATCCTTTTTCCACTTTCCCTGGGAAAGAAAACTCAGCAGTCCAGGTTCCTGATGTCAGTTTGTAGGGCTCCCTTGGGTCTATCAGGGCAGCACAAGTTTGAGGTGGGGACAAATTCGGTCTGGGGTCCATCCTTCGATATAAGGATTTTTTGCAGTCAGGGCCAGGGGCCCCTGGGCACATCCTTTTTCCATTTTCCCTGGGAAAGAAAACTCAGCAGTCCAGGTTCCTGATGTCAGTCTGTAGGGCTCCCTTGGGTCTATCAGGGCAGCACAAGTTTGAGGTGGGGACAACTTCGGTGTGGGGTCCATCCTTCGATATAAGGATTTTTTGCAGTCAGGGCCAGGTGCCCGCGGGCACATCCTTTTTCCATTTTCCCTGGGAAAGAAAACTCAGCAGTCCAGGTTCCTGATGTCAGTTTGTAGGGCTCCCTTGGGTCTATCAGGGCAGCACAAGTTTGAGGTGGGGACAACTTCGGTGTGGGGTCCATCCTTCGATATAAGGATTTTTTGCAGTCAGGGCCAGGGGCCCCTGGGCACATCCTTTTTCCATTTTCCCTGGGAAAGAAAACTCAGCAGTCCAGGTTCCTGATGTCAGTTTGTAGGGTTCCCTTGGGTCTATCAGGGCAGCACAAGTTTGAGGTGGGGACAACTTCGGTGTGGGGTCCATCCTTCGATATAAGGATTTTTTGCAGTGAGGTCCCTGCCCAGTGCCAGGGGCCCCTGGGCACATCCTTTGGCCATTTTCCCTGGGAAAGAAAACTCAGCAGTCCAGGTTCCTGATGTCAGTTTGTAGGGCTCCCTTGGGTCTATCAGGGCAGCAGAAGTTTGAGGTGGGCACAACTTTCGTGTGGGCTCCATCCTTCGATATAATGATTTTTTGCAGTCCAGGCCAGGGGCCCCTGGGCACATCCTTTTTCCATTTTCCCTGGGAAAGAAAACTCAGCAGTCCAGGTTCCTGATGTCAGTTTGTAGGGCTCCCTTGGGTCTATCAGGGCAGCACAAGTTTGAGGTGGGGACAACTTCGGTGTGGGGTCCATCCTTCGATATAAGGATTTTTTGCTGTCAGGGCAAGGGCCCCCCAGGCACATCCTTTTTCCATTTTCCCTGGGAAAGAAAACTCAGCAGTCCAGGTTCCTGATGTCAGTTTGTAGGGCTCCCTTGGGTCTATCAGGGCAGCACAAGTTTGAGGTGGGGACAACTTCGGTGTGGGGTCCATCCTTCGATATAAGGATTTTTTGCAGTCAGGGCCAGGGGCCCCCGGGCACATCCTTTTTCCATTTTCCCTGGGAAAGAAAACTCAGCAGTCCAGGTTCCTGATGTCAGTTTGTAGGGCTCCCTTGGGTCTATCAGGGCAGCACAAGTTTGAGGTGGGGACAACTTCGGTGTGGGGTCCATCCTTCGATATAAGGATTCTTTGCAGTCAGGGCCAGGGGCCCCTGGGCACACCCTTTTTCCATTTTCCCTGGGAAAGAAAACTCAGCACTCCAGGTTCCTGATGTCAGTTTGTAGGGCTCCCTTGGGTCTATCAGGGCAGCACAAGTTTGAGGTGGTGACAACTTCGGTGTGGGGTCCATCCTTCGATATAAGGATTCTTTGCAGTGAGACTCCTGCCCAGGACCAGGGGCCCCTGGGCACATTCTTTGGCCATTTTCCCTGGGAAAGAAAACTCAGCAGTCCAGGTTCCTGATGTCAGTTTGTAGGGCTCCCTTGGGTCTATCAGGACAGCACAAGTTTGAGGTGGGGACAACTTCGGTGTGGGGTCCATCCTTCGATATAAGGATTTTTTGCAGTCAGGGCCAGGGGCCCCTGGGCACATCCTTTTTCCATTTTCCCTGGGAAAGAAAACTCAGCAGTCCAGGTTGCTGATGTCAGTTTGTAGGGCTCCCTTGGGTCTATCAGGGCAGCACAAGTTTGAGGTGGGGACAACTTCGGTGTGGGGTCCATCCTTCGATATAAGGATTTTTTGCAGTCAGGGCCAGGGGCCCCTGGGCACATCCTTTTTCCATTTTCCCTGGGAAAGAAAACTCAGCAGTCCAGGTTCCTGATGTCAGTTTGTAGGGCTCCCTTGGGTCTATCAGGGCAGCACAAGTTTGAGGTGGGGACAACTTCGGTGTGGGGTCCATCCTTCGATATAAGGATTTTTTGCAGTCAGGGCCAGGGGCCTCTGGGCACATCCTTTTTCCATTTTCCCTGGGAAAGAAAACTCAGCAGTCCAGGTTCCTGATGTCAGTTTGTAGGGCTCCCTTGGGTCTATCAGGGCAGCACAAGTTTGAGGTGGGGACAACTTCGGTGTGGGGTCCATCCTTCAATATAAGGATATTTTGCAGTCAGGGCCAGGGGCCCCTGGGCACATCCTTTGGCCATTTTCCCTGGGAAAGAAAACTCAGCAGTCCAGGTTCCTGATGTCAGTTTGTAGGGCTCCCTTGGGTCTATCAGGGCAGCACAAGTTTGAGGTGGGCACAACTTTCGTGTGGGCTCCATCCTTCGATATAAGGATTTTTTGCAGTCAGGGCCAGGGGCCCCTGGGCACATCCTTTTTCCATTTTCCCTGGGAAAGAAAACTCAGCAGTCCAGGTTCCTGATGTCAGTTTGTAGGGCTCCCTTGGGTCTATCAGGGCAGCACAAGTTTGAGGTGGGGACAACTTCCGTGTGGGGTCCATCCTTCGATATAAGGATTCTTTGCAGTCAGGGCCAGGGGCCCCTGGGCACATCCTTTTTCCATTTTCCCTTGGAAAGAAAACTCAGCAGTCCAGGTTCCTGATGTCAGTTTGTAGGGCTCCCTTGGGTCTATCAGGACAGCACAAGTTTGAGGTGGGGACAACTTCGGTGTGGGGTCCATCCTTCGATATAAGGATTTTTTGCAGTCAGGGCCAGGGGCCCCTGGGCACATCCTTTTTCCATTTTCCCTGGGAAAGAAAACTCAGCAGTCCAGGTTGCTGATGTCAGTTTGTAGGGCTCCCTTGGGTCTATCAGGGCAGCACAAGTTTGAGGTGGGGACAACTTCGGTGTGGGGTCCATCCTTCGATATAAGGATTTTTTGCAGTCAGGGCCAGGGGCCCCTGGGCACATCCTTTTTCCATTTTCCCTGGGAAAGAAAACTCAGCAGTCCAGGTTCCTGATGTCAGTTTGTAGGGCTCCCTTGGGTCTATCAGGGCAGCACAAGTTTGAGGTGGGGACAACTTCGGTGTGGGGTCCATCCTTCGATATAAGGATTTTTTGCAGTCAGGGCCAGGGGCCTCTGGGCACATCCTTTTTCCATTTTCCCTGGGAAAGAAAACTCAGCAGTCCAGGTTCCTGATGTCAGTTTGTAGGGCTCCCTTGGGTCTATCAGGGCAGCACAAGTTTGAGGTGGGGACAACTTCGGTGTGGGGTCCATCCTTCAATATAAGGATATTTTGCAGTCAGGGCCAGGGGCCCCTGGGCACATCCTTTGGCCATTTTCCCTGGGAAAGAAAACTCAGCAGTCCAGGTTCCTGATGTCAGTTTGTAGGGCTCCCTTGGGTCTATCAGGGCAGCACAAGTTTGAGGTGGGCACAACTTTCGTGTGGGCTCCATCCTTCGATATAAGGATTTTTTGCAGTCAGGGCCAGGGGCCCCTGGGCACATCCTTTTTCCATTTTCCCTGGGAAAGAAAACTCAGCAGTCCAGGTTCCTGATGTCAGTTTGTAGGGCTCCCTTGGGTCTATCAGGGCAGCACAAGTTTGAGGTGGGGACAACTTCGGTGTGGGGTCCATCCTTCGATATAAGGATTCTTTGCAGTCAGGGCCAGGGGCCCCTGGGCACATCCTTTTTCCATTTTCCCTTGGAAAGAAAACTCAGCAGTCCAGGTTCCTGATGTCAGTTTGTAGGGCTCCCTTGGGTCTATCAGGGCAGCACAAGTTTGAGGTGGGGACAACTTCGGTGTGGGGTCCATCCTTCGATATAAGGATTCTTCGCTGTCAGGGCCAGGGCCCCCCGGGCACATCCTTTTGCCATTTTCCCTGGGAAAGAAAACTCAGCAGTCCAGGTTCCTGATGTCAGTTTGTAGGGCTCCCTTGGGTCTATCAGGGCAGCACAAGTTTGAGGTGGGGACAACTTCGGTTTGGGGTCCATCCTTCGATATAACGATTCTTTGTAGTCAGGGCCAGGGGCCCCTGGGCACATCCTTTGGCCATTTTCCCTGGGAAAGAAAACTCAGCAGTCCAGGTTCCTGATGTCAGTTTGTAGGGCTCCCTTGGGTGTATCACGGCAGAACAAGTTTGAGGTGGGGACAACTTCAGTGTGGGGTCCATCCTTCGATATAAGGATTTTTTAAGTCAGGGCCAAGGGCCCAGGGCCAGGGGCCCCTAGGCACATCCTTTTTCCATTTTCCCTGGGAAAGAAAACTCAGCAGTCCAGGTTCCAGATGTCAGTTTGTAGGGCTCCCTTGGGTCTATCAGGGCAGCACAAGTTTGAGGTGGGGACAACTTCGGTGTGGGGTCCATCCTTCGATATAATGATTTTTTGCAGTCCAGGCCAGGGGCCCCTGGGCACATCCTTTTTCCATTTTCCCTGGGAAAGAAAACTCAGCAGTCGAGGTTCCTGATGTCAGTTTGTAGGGCTCCCTTGGGTCTATCAGGGCAGCACAAGTTTGAGGTGGGGACAACTTCAGTCTGGGGTCCATCCTTCGATATAAGGATTTTTTGCAGTCAGGGCCAGGGGCCCCTGGGCACATCCTTTTTCCATTTTCCCTGTGAAAGAAAACTCAGCAGTCCAGGTTCCTGATGTCAGTTTGTAGGGCTCCCTTGGGTCTATCAGGGCAGCACAAGTTTGAGGTGGGGACAACTTCGGTGTGGGGTCCATCCTTTGATATAAGGATTCTTTGCAGTCTGGACCAGGGGCCCCCGGGCACATCCTTTTTCCATTTTCCCTGGGAAAGAAAACTCAGCAGTCCAGGTTCCTGATGTCAGTTTGTAGGGCTCCCTTGGGTCTATCAGGGCAGCACAAGTTTGAGGTGGGGACAACTTCGGTGTGGGGTCCATCCTTCGATATAAGGATTTTTTGCAGTCACGGCCAGGGGCCCCCGGGCACATCCTTTTTCCATTTTCCCTGGGAAAGAAAACTCAGCAGTCCAGGTTGCTGATGTCAGTTTGTAGGGCTCCCTTGGGTCTATCAGGGCAGCACAAGTTTGAGGTGGGCACAACTTTCGTGTGGGGTCCATCCTTCGATATAAGGATTTTTTGCAGTCAGGGCCAGGGCCTCCCAGGCACATCCTTTTTCCACTTTCCCTGGGAAAGAAAACTCAGCAGTCCAGGTTCCTGATGTCAGTTTGTAGGGCTCCCTTGGGTCTATCAGGGCAGCACAAGTTTGAGGTGGGGACAACTTCGGTGTGGGGTCCATCCTTCGATATAAGGATTTTTTGCTGTCAGGGCAAGGGCCCCCCGGGCACATCCTTTTTCCATTTTCCCTGGGAAAGAAAACTCAGCAGTCCAGGTTCCTGATGTCAGTTTGTAGGGCTCCCTTGGGTCTATCAGGGCAGCACAAGTTTGAGGTGGGGACAACTTCGGTGTGGGGTCCATCCTTCGATATAAGGATTTTTGCAGTCAGGGCCAGGGGCCCCTGGGCACATCCTTTTTCCATTTTCCGTGGGAAAGAAAACTCAGCAGTCCAGGTTCCTGATGTCAGTTTGTAGGGCTCCCTTGGGTCTATCACGGCAGCACAAGTTTGAGGTGGGGACAACTTCGGTGTGGGGTCCATCCTTCGATATAAGGATTTTTTGCAGTCAGGGCCAGGGGCCCCTGGGCACATCCTTTTTCCATTTTCCCTGGGAAAGAAAACTCAGCACTCCAGGTTCCTGATGTCAGTTTGTAGGGCTCCCTTGGGTCTATCAGGGCAGCACAAGTTTGAGGTGGGGACAACTTCGGTGTGGGGTCCATCCTTCGATATAAGGATTCTTTGCAGTCTGGACCAGGGGCCCCCGGGCACATCCTTTTTCCATTTTCCCTGGGAAAGAAAACTCAGCAGTCCAGGTTCCTGATGTCAGTTTGTAGGGTTCCCTTGGGTCTATCAGGGCAGCACAAGTTTGAGGTGGGGACAACTTCGGTGTGGGGTCCATCCTTCGATATAAGGATTTTTTGCAGTCTGGACCAGGGGCCCCCGGGCACATCCTTTTTCCATTTTCCCTGGGAAAGAAAACTCAGCAGTCCAGGTTCCTGATGTCAGTTTGTAGGGTTCCCTTGGGTCTATCAGGGCAGCACAAGTTTGAGGTGGGGACAACTTCGGTGTGGGGTCCATCCTTCGATATAAGGATTTTTTGCAGTCAGGGCAAGGGGCCCCCGGGCACATCCTTTTTCCATTTTCCCTGGGAAAGAAAACTCAGCAGTCCAGGTTCCTGATGTCAGTTTGTAGGGCTCCCTTGGGTCTATCAGGGCAGCACAAGTTTGAGGTGGGGACAACTTCGGTGTGGGGTCCATCCTTCGATATAAGGATTTTTTGCAGTCAGGGCCAGGGTTCCCCGGGCACGTCCTTTTTCCATTTTCCCTGGGAAAGAAAACTCAGCAGTCCAGGTTCCTGATGTCAGTTTGTAGGGCTCCCTTGGGTCTATCAGGGCAGCACAAGTTTGAGGTGGGGACAACTTCGGTGTGGGGTCCATCCTTCGATATAAGGATTTTTTGCAGTCAGGGCCAGGGGCCCCTGGGCACATCCTTTGGCCATTTTCCCTGGGAAAGAAAACTCAGCAGTCCAGGTTCCTGATGTCAGTTTGTAGGGCTCCCTTAGGTCTATCAGGGCAGCACAAGTTTGAGGTGGGGACAACTTCGGTTTGGGGTGCATCCTTCGATATAAGGATTTTTTGCAGTCAGGGCCAGGGGCCCCCGGGCACATCCTTTTTCCATTTTCCCTGGGAAAGAAAACTCAGCAGTCCAGGTTCCTGATGTCAGTTTGTAGGGCTCCCTTGGGTCTATCAGGGCAGCACAAGTTTGAGGTGGGGACAACTTCGGTGTGGGGTCCATCCTTCGATATAAGGATTCTTTGCAGTGAGGCCCCTGCCCAGGGCCAGGGGCCCCTGGGCACAACCTTTGGCAATTTTCCCTGGGAAAGAAAACTCAGCAGTCCAGGTTCCTGATGTCAGTTTGTAGGGCTCCCTTGGGTCTATCAGGACAGCACAAGTTTGAGGTGGGGACAACTTCGGTGTGAGGTCCATCCTTCGATATAAGGATTTTTTGCAGTCAGGGCCAGGGGCCCCTGGGCACATCCTTTGGCCATTTTCCCTGGGAAAGAAAACTCAGCAGTCCAGGTTCCTGATGTCAGTTTGTAGGGCTCCCTTGGGTCTATCAGGGCAGCACAAGTTTGAGGTGGGGACAACTTCGGTGTGGGGTCCATCCTTCGATATAATGATTTTTTGCAGTCCAGGCCAGGGGCCCCTGGGCACATCCTTTTTCCATTTTCCCTGGGAAAGAAAACTCAGCAGTCGAGGTTCCTGATGTCAGTTTGTAGGGCTCCCTTGGGTCTATCAGGGCAGCACAAGTTTGAGGTGGGGACAACTTCAGTCTGGGGTCCATCCTTCGATATAAGGATTTTTTGCAGTCAGGGCCAGGGGCCCCTGGGCACATCCTTTTTCCATTTTCCCTGTGAAAGAAAACTCAGCAGTCCAGGTTCCTGATGTCAGTTTGTAGGGCTCCCTTGGGTCTATCAGGGCAGCACAAGTTTGAGGTGGGGACAACTTCGGTGTGGGGTCCATCCTTTGATATAAGGATTCTTTGCAGTCTGGACCAGGGGCCCCCGGGCACATCCTTTTTCCATTTTCCCTGGGAAAGAAAACTCAGCAGTCCAGGTTCCTGATGTCAGTTTGTAGGGCTCCCTTGGGTCTATCAGGGCAGCACAAGTTTGAGGTGGGGACAACTTCGGTGTGGGGTCCATCCTTCGATATAAGGATTTTTTGCAGTCACGGCCAGGGGCCCCCGGGCACATCCTTTTTCCATTTTCCCTGGGAAAGAAAACTCAGCAGTCCAGGTTGCTGATGTCAGTTTGTAGGGCTCCCTTGGGTCTATCAGGGCAGCACAAGTTTGAGGTGGGCACAACTTTCGTGTGGGGTCCATCCTTCGATATAAGGATTTTTTGCAGTCAGGGCCAGGGCCTCCCAGGCACATCCTTTTTCCACTTTCCCTGGGAAAGAAAACTCAGCAGTCCAGGTTCCTGATGTCAGTTTGTAGGGCTCCCTTGGGTCTATCAGGGCAGCACAAGTTTGAGGTGGGGACAAATTCGGTCTGGGGTCCATCCTTCGATATAAGGATTTTTTGCAGTCAGGGCCAGGGGCCCCTGGGCACATCCTTTTTCCATTTTCCCTGGGAAAGAAAACTCAGCAGTCCAGGTTCCTGATGTCAGTCTGTAGGGCTCCCTTGGGTCTATCAGGGCAGCACAAGTTTGAGGTGGGGACAACTTCGGTGTGGGGTCCATCCTTCGATATAAGGATTTTTTGCAGTCAGGGCCAGGTGCCCGCGGGCACATCCTTTTTCCATTTTCCCTGGGAAAGAAAACTCAGCAGTCCAGGTTCCTGATGTCAGTTTGTAGGGCTCCCTTGGGTCTATCAGGGCAGCACAAGTTTGAGGTGGGGACAACTTCGGTGTGGGGTCCATCCTTCGATATAAGGATTTTTTGCAGTCAGGGCCAGGGGCCCCTGGGCACATCCTTTTTCCATTTTCCCTGGGAAAGAAAACTCAGCAGTCCAGGTTCCTGATGTCAGTTTGTAGGGTTCCCTTGGGTCTATCAGGGCAGCACAAGTTTGAGGTGGGGACAACTTCGGTGTGGGGTCCATCCTTCGATATAAGGATTTTTTGCAGTGAGGTCCCTGCCCAGTGCCAGGGGCCCCTGGGCACATCCTTTGGCCATTTTCCCTGGGAAAGAAAACTCAGCAGTCCAGGTTCCTGATGTCAGTTTGTAGGGCTCCCTTGGGTCTATCAGGGCAGCAGAAGTTTGAGGTGGGCACAACTTTCGTGTGGGCTCCATCCTTCGATATAATGATTTTTTGCAGTCCAGGCCAGGGGCCCCTGGGCACATCCTTTTTCCATTTTCCCTGGGAAAGAAAACTCAGCAGTCCAGGTTCCTGATGTCAGTTTGTAGGGCTCCCTTGGGTCTATCAGGGCAGCACAAGTTTGAGGTGGGGACAACTTCGGTGTGGGGTCCATCCTTCGATATAAGGATTTTTTGCTGTCAGGGCAAGGGCCCCCCAGGCACATCCTTTTTCCATTTTCCCTGGGAAAGAAAACTCAGCAGTCCAGGTTCCTGATGTCAGTTTGTAGGGCTCCCTTGGGTCTATCAGGGCAGCACAAGTTTGAGGTGGTGACAACTTCGGTGTGGGGTCCATCCTTCGATATAAGGATTCTTTGCAGTGAGACTCCTGCCCAGGACCAGGGGCCCCTGGGCACATTCTTTGGCCATTTTCCCTGGGAAAGAAAACTCAGCAGTCCAGGTTCCTGATGTCAGTTTGTAGGGCTCCCTTGGGTCTATCAGGACAGCACAAGTTTGAGGTGGGGACAACTTCGGTGTGGGGTCCATCCTTCGATATAAGGATTTTTTGCAGTCAGGGCCAGGGGCCCCTGGGCACATCCTTTTTCCATTTTCCCTGGGAAAGAAAACTCAGCAGTCCAGGTTGCTGATGTCAGTTTGTAGGGCTCCCTTGGGTCTATCAGGGCAGCACAAGTTTGAGGTGGGGACAACTTCGGTGTGGGGTCCATCCTTCGATATAAGGATTTTTTGCAGTCAGGGCCAGGGGCCCCTGGGCACATCCTTTTTCCATTTTCCCTGGGAAAGAAAACTCAGCAGTCCAGGTTCCTGATGTCAGTTTGTAGGGCTCCCTTGGGTCTATCAGGGCAGCACAAGTTTGAGGTGGGGACAACTTCGGTGTGGGGTCCATCCTTCGATATAAGGATTTTTTGCAGTCAGGGCCAGGGGCCTCTGGGCACATCCTTTTTCCATTTTCCCTGGGAAAGAAAACTCAGCAGTCCAGGTTCCTGATGTCAGTTTGTAGGGCTCCCTTGGGTCTATCAGGGCAGCACAAGTTTGAGGTGGGGACAACTTCGGTGTGGGGTCCATCCTTCAATATAAGGATATTTTGCAGTCAGGGCCAGGGGCCCCTGGGCACATCCTTTGGCCATTTTCCCTGGGAAAGAAAACTCAGCAGTCCAGGTTCCTGATGTCAGTTTGTAGGGCTCCCTTGGGTCTATCAGGGCAGCACAAGTTTGAGGTGGGCACAACTTTCGTGTGGGCTCCATCCTTCGATATAAGGATTTTTTGCAGTCAGGGCCAGGGGCCCCTGGGCACATCCTTTTTCCATTTTCCCTGGGAAAGAAAACTCAGCAGTCCAGGTTCCTGATGTCAGTTTGTAGGGCTCCCTTGGGTCTATCAGGGCAGCACAAGTTTGAGGTGGGGACAACTTCGGTGTGGGGTCCATCCTTCGATATAAGGATTCTTTGCAGTCAGGGCCAGGGGCCCCTGGGCACATCCTTTTTCCATTTTCCCTTGGAAAGAAAACTCAGCAGTCCAGGTTCCTGATGTCAGTTTGTAGGGCTCCCTTGGGTCTATCAGGACAGCACAAGTTTGAGGTGGGGACAACTTCGGTGTGGGGTCCATCCTTCGATATAAGGATTTTTTGCAGTCAGGGCCAGGGGCCCCTGGGCACATCCTTTTTCCATTTTCCCTGGGAAAGAAAACTCAGCAGTCCAGGTTGCTGATGTCAGTTTGTAGGGCTCCCTTGGGTCTATCAGGGCAGCACAAGTTTGAGGTGGGGACAACTTCGGTGTGGGGTCCATCCTTCGATATAAGGATTTTTTGCAGTCAGGGCCAGGGGCCCCTGGGCACATCCTTTTTCCATTTTCCCTGGGAAAGAAAACTCAGCAGTCCAGGTTCCTGATGTCAGTTTGTAGGGCTCCCTTGGGTCTATCAGGGCAGCACAAGTTTGAGGTGGGGACAACTTCGGTGTGGGGTCCATCCTTCGATATAAGGATTTTTTGCAGTCAGGGCCAGGGGCCTCTGGGCACATCCTTTTTCCATTTTCCCTGGGAAAGAAAACTCAGCAGTCCAGGTTCCTGATGTCAGTTTGTAGGGCTCCCTTGGGTCTATCAGGGCAGCACAAGTTTGAGGTGGGGACAACTTCGGTGTGGGGTCCATCCTTCAATATAAGGATATTTTGCAGTCAGGGCCAGGGGCCCCTGGGCACATCCTTTGGCCATTTTCCCTGGGAAAGAAAACTCAGCAGTCCAGGTTCCTGATGTCAGTTTGTAGGGCTCCCTTGGGTCTATCAGGGCAGCACAAGTTTGAGGTGGGCACAACTTTCGTGTGGGCTCCATCCTTCGATATAAGGATTTTTTGCAGTCAGGGCCAGGGGCCCCTGGGCACATCCTTTTTCCATTTTCCCTGGGAAAGAAAACTCAGCAGTCCAGGTTCCTGATGTCAGTTTGTAGGGCTCCCTTGGGTCTATCAGGGCAGCACAAGTTTGAGGTGGGGACAACTTCGGTGTGGGGTCCATCCTTCGATATAAGGATTCTTTGCAGTCAGGGCCAGGGGCCCCTGGGCACATCCTTTTTCCATTTTCCCTTGGAAAGAAAACTCAGCAGTCCAGGTTCCTGATGTCAGTTTGTAGGGCTCCCTTGGGTCTATCAGGGCAGCACAAGTTTGAGGTGGGGACAACTTCGGTGTGGGGTCCATCCTTCGATATAAGGATTCTTCGCTGTCAGGGCCAGGGCCCCCCGGGCACATCCTTTTGCCATTTTCCCTGGGAAAGAAAACTCAGCAGTCCAGGTTCCTGATGTCAGTTTGTAGGGCTCCCTTGGGTCTATCAGGGCAGCACAAGTTTGAGGTGGGGACAACTTCGGTTTGGGGTCCATCCTTCGATATAACGATTCTTTGTAGTCAGGGCCAGGGGCCCCTGGGCACATCCTTTGGCCATTTTCCCTGGGAAAGAAAACTCAGCAGTCCAGGTTCCTGATGTCAGTTTGTAGGGCTCCCTTGGGTGTATCACGGCAGAACAAGTTTGAGGTGGGGACAACTTCAGTGTGGGGTCCATCCTTCGATATAAGGATTTTTTAAGTCAGGGCCAAGGGCCCAGGGCCAGGGGCCCCTAGGCACATCCTTTTTCCATTTTCCCTGGGAAAGAAAACTCAGCAGTCCAGGTTCCAGATGTCAGTTTGTAGGGCTCCCTTGGGTCTATCAGGGCAGCACAAGTTTGAGGTGGGGACAACTTCGGTGTGGGGTCCATCCTTCGATATAATGATTTTTTGCAGTCCAGGCCAGGGGCCCCTGGGCACATCCTTTTTCCATTTTCCCTGGGAAAGAAAACTCAGCAGTCGAGGTTCCTGATGTCAGTTTGTAGGGCTCCCTTGGGTCTATCAGGGCAGCACAAGTTTGAGGTGGGGACAACTTCAGTCTGGGGTCCATCCTTCGATATAAGGATTTTTTGCAGTCAGGGCCAGGGGCCCCTGGGCACATCCTTTTTCCATTTTCCCTGTGAAAGAAAACTCAGCAGTCCAGGTTCCTGATGTCAGTTTGTAGGGCTCCCTTGGGTCTATCAGGGCAGCACAAGTTTGAGGTGGGGACAACTTCGGTGTGGGGTCCATCCTTTGATATAAGGATTCTTTGCAGTCTGGACCAGGGGCCCCCGGGCACATCCTTTTTCCATTTTCCCTGGGAAAGAAAACTCAGCAGTCCAGGTTCCTGATGTCAGTTTGTAGGGCTCCCTTGGGTCTATCAGGGCAGCACAAGTTTGAGGTGGGGACAACTTCGGTGTGGGGTCCATCCTTCGATATAAGGATTTTTTGCAGTCACGGCCAGGGGCCCCCGGGCACATCCTTTTTCCATTTTCCCTGGGAAAGAAAACTCAGCAGTCCAGGTTGCTGATGTCAGTTTGTAGGGCTCCCTTGGGTCTATCAGGGCAGCACAAGTTTGAGGTGGGCACAACTTTCGTGTGGGGTCCATCCTTCGATATAAGGATTTTTTGCAGTCAGGGCCAGGGCCTCCCAGGCACATCCTTTTTCCACTTTCCCTGGGAAAGAAAACTCAGCAGTCCAGGTTCCTGATGTCAGTTTGTAGGGCTCCCTTGGGTCTATCAGGGCAGCACAAGTTTGAGGTGGGGACAAATTCGGTCTGGGGTCCATCCTTCGATATAAGGATTTTTTGCAGTCAGGGCCAGGGGCCCCTGGGCACATCCTTTTTCCATTTTCCCTGGGAAAGAAAACTCAGCAGTCCAGGTTCCTGATGTCAGTCTGTAGGGCTCCCTTGGGTCTATCAGGGCAGCACAAGTTTGAGGTGGGGACAACTTCGGTGTGGGGTCCATCCTTCGATATAAGGATTTTTTGCAGTCAGGGCCAGGTGCCCGCGGGCACATCCTTTTTCCATTTTCCCTGGGAAAGAAAACTCAGCAGTCCAGGTTCCTGATGTCAGTTTGTAGGGCTCCCTTGGGTCTATCAGGGCAGCACAAGTTTGAGGTGGGGACAACTTCGGTGTGGGGTCCATCCTTCGATATAAGGATTTTTTGCAGTCAGGGCCAGGGGCCCCTGGGCACATCCTTTTTCCATTTTCCCTGGGAAAGAAAACTCAGCAGTCCAGGTTCCTGATGTCAGTTTGTAGGGTTCCCTTGGGTCTATCAGGGCAGCACAAGTTTGAGGTGGGGACAACTTCGGTGTGGGGTCCATCCTT